>NC_036844.1:11021642-11037591 GCF_002910315.2 Salvelinus sp. IW2-2015 | reverse complement strand
GTTGATTCAGGAGTACTTTGAAAAGTATTCAGACCCCCTTACCTTTTTTCTCTCGTCAATCTCACACAATACCCATAATGACAAAGCAAAAAAAGTTAAGACATTCTTGGAATGTATATAAAAAAAAAAGAAAACTGAAATATCAACATTACATAAGTATTCAGACCCTTTACTCAGTACTTTTGGCAGCGATTACAGCCTCGAGCTTCCTGAGTATGACGCTACAAGCTTGGCACACCTGTATTTGGGGAGTTGCTCCCATTCTTCTCTGCAGATCCTCTCACGCTCTGTCAGGTTGGATGGGGAGTGTTGCTGCACAGCTATTTTCAGGTCTCTCCAGAGATGTTCGATTGGGTTCAAGTCCGGGATCTGGTTGGGCCATTCAAGACAATTCAGAGACGTGTCCCAAAGCCACTCTTGGGTTGTCTTGGCTGTGTGCTTAGGGTTTGTTGTCCTGCTGGAAGGTGAACCTTTTCCCCAGTATAGTCCTGAGTGCTCTGGAGCAGGTTTTCATCAAGGTCTCTCTGTACTTTGCTCCGTTCATCTTTCCCCCGATCCTGCATAGTCTCCAGTCCCTGCCGCTGAAATCATCACCACAGAAGTCACCGTAGGGATGGTATTGGCCAGGGATGAACGGTGCCTGGTTTCTCCAGACGTGACGCTTGGCATTCAGCCAAAGAGTTCAATCTTGGTTTCATCAGAGCAGACGATCTTTTTCTCATGGTCTGAGAGTCCTTTAGGTGCCTTTTTGGCAAACTCCCAAGCGAGCTGTCATGTGCCGCTTACTGAAGAGTGCTTCCGTCTGACCACTCTACCATAAAGGCCTGATTGGTGAGTGCTTGGAGATGGTTGACCTTCAGAAGGCTTCTCCATAGAGGAACTCTGGAGCTCTGTCAGAGTGACCATGTGGTTCTTGGTCACCTCCCTGACCAAAGCCCTTCTCCCCCTGATTGCTCAGTTTGGCCGCGGAATTCATGTCACTTTGCAAGCCAGCATAATGTCGCTTATGAACTATGAGTTTAAGGCACTGTATTAGGGTAAAACTAGGCCCTCAAAAGAAGGCCTTTGTATTGTCTTAAATAATTATATTTGAATGACATATTCACTTATAATCTAAGTTGGTGAAGACACAGGGCTGAAAATATTATGAATGCGCAACAACCATGTCTCTGTTCATTAGCAAACACAGTCATTGGTGGTACTGGTAACTCTTAATTCACTAAAAAGGCTCCCTGAGAAATACACAAATAAGGCTTCAACCCCTATAGCAGGGGAATTCAATTCTGGTCCTGGAGGGCCAAAACATTTCTGGTTTGGATTTTTGTATGGTTCTTCAAAGACTTCTTAATTTCAAAAGGGTGGCAGGTAGGCTTGTGGTTAACAGCATTGAGACACTAACTGAAAGGTTGCTGGTTTGAAAAATGTGCCCTTTAGCAAGCACCTCTCTGATTCAATGGGGTTAAATCAGGAAGAACATTTTGTTTGAATGCATTCAGTTGTGCACTTGACTAGTTATGGGAACATGGTTCACCTGTGGCACATTTTTTTTTAAGAGTTTATGTAATAGGTTGATTGTAGTTCTCTGTGTGTGGTTGTGTGAACTCTTCACCCAGCTGCCCCAGAGGACATGCTGTTTGGTTGCTCCGCCATTGATTGACTGCAGTAGATCAGAAGAGAGTTGGTTTGTTCCACCAACTGGGTGCCTTTTTGAGAAGTGTCACTTGCTCAATTTATTTTTAAATTTCACCTAATTTAACATAATGTCATAAAAAGCACAAATTCAACTTTATAAAAAGCTAGTTTTCCCATCTCAAGAGGTTTAAATATAAAAGTAAGTGCATATTAAGTGCCAAATAAAAGTAACAGGTTTGACCATAACAGGGTTGTCAATTTCCTCTGAATCACCCATAAGTCCTCTTGTGACAGAGGGAATGGAAGCTTGTGGTGTGCAACAGGGAGTGGCAATTGAATGCAAGCTTCACAAAACATTTTAATTGTTTAAACATTTCTAGCCTGTCTATCTATATGTAACAGGGTTGACCTGTTATACTTGACCCACTCAGTTTTCAACCACAAACACCAGAAAATTTCAAAAAGAGTACAACCAGCTCACATGATTTCAAACTATGATTTGACTATTAGATGTTACATTTAGTTTCACCATATTAAAATGCCCTCTCTAAACTTTTGGGTAATTTCAGCCAGTAGTTTTGAAAGTAGTGCTTACGAGCAAAAACGGGTGTCACGCCCTGACCTTAGAGATCCTTATTGATTCTCTATGTTCGGTTAGGTCAGGGTGTGACTCGGGTGGAGAATCTATGTTTTCTATTTCTTTGTGTTTTTGGCTGAGTATGGTTCCCAATCAGAGGCAGCTGTCTTTGTTGTCTCTGATTGGGGATCATATATAGGTTTGTCATTTTCCATTTGGGTTTTGTGGGGAGTTATTTTCTGTTTAGCTGTTTTGTTGCCTGACAGAACTGTACGCTTTCGTTTTTTCTACTTTGTTATTTTGTTGCGGTGTTCAGTTTATTAAAAATCATGAAACGCTTACCACGCTGCACCTTGGTCTCCTTCTTCATCCGACGACACACGTTACAACGGGTCCCCGTTTATTTGTACTACATCATCCAATTGTGTACTACGCCATCCATTACGTGTGATATGTTACGAATTTTTCAAATTCGGATGATAACATACGGATTTAGCAATTTGTGTGATATGTTACGATTTTGTTGTGCTTAAGATCCTGGAGTTCATCTTTAAAATGAAAGTTCAGTAACATGTAACAGGGTTGTCTTGAAAAGAGGGACAGATATAATATGAATCACTAATCACATGAAATATATAATCATCTTCAGAAATGACTTTGTCAAGCAACAAAATAACTAGGGGCTTTACAACGATGTTGAAAACTGAGCCATTTTGGGTTCAGAACTTCCTAGAAGTCACAGAGGTTGTACAGAGGGACATGTCAAAAGGCAGAATTTTGACACTTTAGCAAGTCTTCATTGATATATAAAAATCTGAGTTATTGAGTTCTCTATGTGGTCTATATTACAGGGAACTTCTTTAATAAAACAGGCTTTCAAATGTCAATATTGGTACACAATTTCTACTTAAAAAACATCAAGGTAATGCAAAAGGCACTATTTTCATGGACGGCCCAGATATTATTGTTGCAAATACTACCCACCCTGGGGCAGAGGCTTTAGCACACGCACGCACGCACGCACGCACGCACGGCACGCACGCACGCACGCACGCACGCACGCAACGCACGCACACGCACACACACACACACACACAACACACACACAACACACACACCACAACCACACACACACACACACACACACACACACACACACACACACACACAGAGATGTTTTTCTCCTTGTTTTCTCTCTGTGGATCTCCTATTTATAGGTTATCATGTATAATACCAAGGCAGGAGAGATGAAGAGAGGGGGAGAAGATGAGGGGTGAAATAGATTTGAGGAGCTTTGATAAGAAGAGACGTGCAATGAAACAGGCTTTCAAAGCAAAAACAATTTTTTCCCGTGTTTCATCTCTCTCTCTCTCTGAAAGATTTATACAACACACTCAACACAGATAAGCTCATCACTATACGTTGGAGCTCTGGATGTAATCTGTTGATGCTCCACTATTTAATTAACTGTCTGTCTGTCTGTCTGTCTGTCTGTCTGTCTGTCTGTCTGTTGTCTGTCTGTCTGTCTGTCTGTCTGTCTGTCTGTCTGTCTGTCTGTCTGTCTGTCTGTCTCTGTCTGTCTGTCTGTCTGTCTGTCTGTCTGTCTGTCTGTCTGTCTGTCTGTCTGTCTGTCTGTCTGTCTGTCTGTCTGTCTGTCTGTCTGTCTCTCTCTGTCTCTCTCTGTCTCTCTGTCTCTCTGTCTCTCTGTCTCTCTGTCTCTCGCTCTCGCGCGTGCTCAGGCCACACACACCAAGCTTGTCATGTCAAGGACATGAGAGGAGGTGAAGAAAGATGGAGTGAGAAAGAAAATAAGTAAGATGTCATCTTTAATGCCAAATGCCAAATGTGATCTTTGGTTATTCTCGCCTTTCATCCCTTCTCCCTAAGCCTTGGTGTAACATTAGACCTTGTGCTGCCAGCTACATTCTGTCAGTCTGAGTTTACAGACCTGGCTGTGATGGAGTATTCCCTGGTCATGTTAGAGAAAGGGAGGAATGGAGAGAGAGAATTAGAAGGGAGGGGGGAGTCTCTTTGTTGTTCCATCTCACATGCCTCTCTAGCCAAAAGTAGTGCACTTCATAGGGGACAGGGCCCCATATCAAATGGGCCCTGTCCAGTCTCCTGGTATCATGTAGCCATGATCTTCTCGCTGTAGAGGAAACACAGTAGCAAAACATCGAACATAACAACAGTCAAGCCCMCATGTTCCACCACAGTGAACTCCAATAAGTAGCATCTAAATATCGCCTTTATATAAAACACAGAGGGAAACTGCTCTGTCCTCTGTTTCTGTATCTTTGGAGGTTGTAAACTATAGCTGCATTTTTCCAGAAAGCATGTTGGTATTTATTTTGTCCCAGAGATTTGTTTCTGGTTGTTTTTGATTGGTTTGCTGAAGTACCTATTGACTGATTTTCCATTTTATGGCTACCCAAATAGAGCTTTTCACATCCATTCAGTCTTTTCAAACAGAAATCAAAGCAGAGGTTTTATATTTGACCTACACCATTAAATCCAAATGTAAACCATTTGATATGATCATACAGTAGGAAAAATATCGAGAGAGCGACGGAGTGTGAAAGAGAGCGAGAGAGTCTGAGAGAGCGGCATGAGATTGTAAAATAAGCAAGTTTGCCCTCTCCCCCAACCCTCCAGTTTTCTGACACGTTTCTAAACACGTTTGAAGAARTACCCTCATTTCTGCTAGCTGGACACCCCAGGCCTTTCACTTTGACTGTGTTTGGCACATCCATCCATCTCCAGCTATGACGTARGTGATGCCCCCGCACCTAATTCCCTCTCTAAATGTTGTTGCTCTTCCACTGTGCAAATCAATGCACTTTCTACTTCTGCTGGTGCCATTTTTCTTACCATACACATCAAGTGCTCTATGTCTTTTTCTCTTTTTCTTTATCACTCCCTTTCGTCCTCTGGGTTGGGTAGGTTACTTTCTAAATGTAATCCCTTACAATTTCTAGTTACCTGTCCAAAATTGTTATCCTGTAACYCAACTMTTGGATTACCCAAACTCAGTAACGTWATCTGATTACATTCCATTACTTTTAGATTACTTTCCRTTTAAGAGGCATGAGAAGAAGACAKAAATGTATGTTYCCCAATTGAACGACATCTATTGCAGGATAAATCAATGTTAAAGTTTACATTGCTGGCCATATATGGATGTTCAATTTTACTTCATGGGTTGGTTATGTAGGCTTCTTCTAACCTAATGCTTTTTACTACATATAATAATACGATTAAATTATATCTTTACAATAAAAACCTAAATCTATCAGAATTCCAGTCATTCCAATAAATGTTATACCCCTTGATCTTAACAATAGGACTTGGAAATATGGAAGTATAGACTAGCCAAATTGTTTTACCTCAGCATGACCCCAAAACGAAGTACTTATTAGCCAGCCCTACTCTGTTGTTTATGATTTTGTTGTCATGGAGGACTGATTGGGCTCATTGATTCGAGTTGAAAAATAAATGCTGTGCTCATGGAATGACATGCTTTGAGAACTACTGAAAAGTGCTATTTAAATGTGAAAAATGAATGCCATATTCTGCATTTGCTATAGGCCTATTGTTTACCTTTTTGTTGGTGACGCTTTGATATCTTGATAATATGCAGCTGTTTAAAGGGCAAATCCACAGATGAAACAATAACAAAAAGGTCACTCSGCCTCTGTTTTGGTAAAAAGCTGAGGGYCGGGCCTGGAGAAATGTAACCASTCTTAGATTAATAGACAGAGCTATGGATACAAGGACAGATTTCCTCTTTAAGTCTATCAAAAGTGTGCAAGTTTGAGCATGTGTCCATRATTTATTTTTTATCAGCKTGAATTAGATTGAGCAACAAAAGCCCCACTTTTATTCRYTAGGCTTGGATCCGCYRTATGCAGCTGTTGCAAGAGTGCGTTTTTCACTGGCTGTCRACTGGTTTTAAAAACAATGATTGATAGGCAGCTTAAACTCCTTGAATTCAACCATTATTGGGTTCAAATACACATTTAGATTTGTGAACAGCCATCCGCAACAACCACAATCCATAAGGCGCATATAGCTAAATGAGAGAGCAGCAGTGTGATTCACATCAATGAGCTATATAAATATCAATAATAAGTGATATCRYTATCGCCGTTGACTACACCACTGCTGTCATCCTTACCTTCAAGTGTTTTTCCGGTTGGATCATCTTTTGAAACAAACAGCAGTCGCACCAATGGAAGACATAGCTTGGACTACAAAAGCCTATTCCCGCTCTTTTCACATTTGGTGTGTCATCATAGTGGTCTCTGATTTGTGGTCAGACTCGCTCAGGTGGAACAAACTTAAACCTGTGCCTTTTATCAATGCTGATTTGAATGTCATTGAGAAAACAGAGGTGTCAAATATTTTTTTTCTCGCAAACATCCTTTCTGAATTTAGAAGACATCATCTAGTTTTTCAAAAGTATCTGTAATCTGATTTTTGCTTGTAATTAAATGGTTATTACAGTTCCCACGTGTTGTCTCTCTCTCTCTCTCTCTCTCTCTCTCTCTCTCTCTCTCTCTCTCTCTCTCTCTCTCTCTCTCTCTCTCTCTCTCTCTCTCTCTCTCTCTCTCTCTCTTATCTTCTTCCGCTCTCTCTCTCTCTCTCTCTTCTTCTCTCTCTCTCCATCTCTCTCTCTCCATCTCTCCATCTCTCCTCGGCTAGCGGCTAGGCAGCATGTTCCAGGCCCATATTTAATCACCATGAGGCTAAACTCTCTCCGTTGGTGACGGCTCATTTGACGACAAAGGCAGCCCTGGGCTCTTTCTTCTCTTCCTTGTGCCAAATACAATAACTCCTCTCTTTCTTTACCCTGCTCGCTTTTATAATTTCACAATTTTTCAATGTCAGGACCGGCCCTTTTGAAGAATTTTTATTGAATTTCCTGCTGGACCCAGCCGCCAGGGTTATTTTCTCCATCCCTTCTCTCTTTCTCCATTGCATTCTCTCCCTCCCTTTCTCGCAGTCTCTTTAGCATCTTTCTCTCCCTTTCTTCCTCTCTTTACATCTCGTTCAGACACTCATCCCCTCACTTTCCTTGATTTTCATCTTTCTTTATTGTGCCGGTATATGTTTTTCTCTATCTCACAGACATTCTTGGTCAGGACTGGGAGGMGCAGCAGGTAGTCTGAACAGACACTCTACTGAACCACAAAGTCTCAAACACACCAGCACACAATATGTTAGGATTACCGTCCAATCATATAAGTGGTAGTAGGCTATAATAGACTATGACTTTATTAATATTATGTTATAACCTGATGTTTATCACTAATAGTCCTTGCAACTGTATTGGCAATCTGTCGTGTAGAAGTAATAGCAGTACATCTAGACCACAGTAATACTAATACATATTGACCACAGTAACAGCAGTACATCTTGACCACAGTAATACTAATACATCTTGACCACAGTAATACTAATACATCTTGACCACAGTAACTCCCTTTGGTCCTGTTGTGTCGGGACTATTATTAAATGTGWAGACTTAAGGTCTAAATCCTACCCTATATTCTTGTCTCCCTAAGGAAACAAAATACATAATTAAATACTACATCCCCTGAAGATTTCCCCATGTCGTGTCTGGACTATCATTAAATGTGAAGACTTATTTATATAAAATCAGTTCTCTAGGTTTAATTATTACGTGATTAAACTAATCATGTAAACATTAATTAACTAGGAAGTCGGGGGACCACGGAAAATGTTGAGATTTATAGAGTTKGAATTTTTCGAATTTAACTCTTCAGATATTTTAATATCTGATCTATTAGTCATTCTCATTAATGCATCATTATTACCTCATCAGTTCTCATTACTGAACGTCGCAAACCCTTGGATATCTGTATGAACCCTAGCCTAAATCAAGAATCAGCGCTATACAAATTGGCTCAATTATTTATTTATTAACTAACTAAATAATCACACAGAATTACATAACAAACAAACAGTAGATATTGGTTACTAACGATGATAGAAAAGTCCKTAGTGGGCTATTTATTTAAGCAGATATGATAGCTTGGTATACAAAGGAAAGAGGTGGGGCAGATAAAGAGCGGGAAAGACAAGCTGGATTACACACACAGTTGATAATTATATAATCATTGAAATGCTAATCCTTTGCACATGAACGGCCGCTCTTTCAAGAATAATTGCAATGTATATATTTACGTCCGTATGTCATTGTTGTCTTCTCTGTTGGAATCCGGTCCGTCTGCTGGAGAGTCAATCGACAGAAAGTCTCTGGTTGTGTTCATAATGGATACGTCAGGCGTACCCATGGTTGTCGCATAGAATGTTTCGGCTGTTGTCGGTATTCTCATACTAGACTTACGTAATTTCTAGCTGTAGACTTGTAATTATACGTCTGGAATTTGCTCTTATTCTGTAGTGATCGATAGTCTCAGAGTTMAACCATTTCCAGCCGTGTAGCAAAACTACAGCTGTATGGTCTAATGGTCTATAGAATTGTAGCCATTCCAACGTGGGGACTCTGTCTCYACGTTCTCTGACTMAATGTACATTTTGTAGGAAGTGGGTTTTATACTCTGTGGAAAAAGGGGTGGTTCTATGATGCCTGATGTAATGTCTGGCCTCATGGGGGCGTGGCCACTGACTAGTTYAAACTTTACACATCWTAACAAGTATCTCATTTAGAAGGCCAACATCACATTACARRTTCTCACAAACAGTTTTATATTTACTCATTAATTTTATCCAACATCTAGATGTAAACCTGACAGCTGGGAAATGTACACTTTAAGAGATACAGTTATGTGTGTTCCCTGACCTTCACGAGATCACCAAATGAAACACAATCGTCATAACTGTCCCTTACGTGTCCACGGACCATTCCCACATTCTCYAAAGTAGAAATATTGTTTAATTCTCCCATTTTGGGGATTAGGAGTTTGGCCAAGTCTCTTTCTGTGTCCCACAGTCACACATTCCAATCTCAATACTACAGACCCAGAAGCAGAGTATTTACGACTGTCWTAAACTGTGGAGAAAGAGAGAGTGAGAGAGGGCGGAGGGCTATGATCCTCCTCCCAGGGCATGTCATGACAGTTCCTTCCCCAGGCGTTATTGTTTCTGTTTCATGTCTGTACGCTGCTCGCGTTTCTTGTTTTGTCCATGTTTGTTTATTAATTTATTTATTCACTCCCTGTACTTGCTTCCCGACTCCCTGCGTACACGTTACAGTTGCTGCCTTCTTGGCCAGGTCTCCTTTGAAAAAGAGACTCTAAGTCTCAACAGGCTTTTCCTGGTTAAATAAAGGTTAAATAAAATAAAATAGCAGTACATCTTGACCACAGTAATAGTAGTACATGTGTTTGCAATCCCTCCTCAGAAGTCATAACTCATCTACAGAATCGCCTCCTTGTCACTTTTAATGTCAAGACATTCAAATGTCTTGACAAACGAGTTGACAAAATGGAAAGAGAATGGAATCAAACAATCCTTCACTTCTCCCTGAGCCTCTCAGAGTTCACAGAAGTTAATGTGTTTGGCAGTAGCACATGCCTCTCGCTCTCTCRTCAGATATGGGTGAGAGAAAAGAATGTCACCCAAGTCTAATTAAATCTCTGGTGTTATAACATACGTTGAGCCTTCACTTCCAATTTCAACCTCTCTGCTGTGACGGTTCGTACCTCTCTCTCTCTCTCTGTCTGTCTCTGTCTTTCTCTCTCAGACAATTTTGTTGTGACAAAGGTGAGATAACATCTTTTGGAGAGTGTGTAGGGGAGGGTGTGTTCTTTAATAATGTGCCTGTGGATCATGTTGTTGACATTAGTGTCTGCTGGTGTGTGTGTCTCAGCCCTGGCCCTCTTGTGACTTTTTAATATTGCATCACCCCACTGGGCACACACTGGTTGAATCAACGTTGTTTCCATGTCATTTCACTGAAATGACATGGGAATGACGTGGAATAGACGTTGAATTGACGTCCGTGCTRAGTGGGACCTGCCTGATCTTATTGGTGTCTGCTGTCTGAACCACTGTCATGTGCTCTCTTTGCCATTCTGTCACACTTAATCTGGGCGGAAAGGAAGCGGGGAAAGGAGAGAGGCCTCCAATGTTCTGGGAATGCTTGGGGTTGGGAGAAGGAAAAASAAAGAGACGAGAGAAACCGAAGAAACAAAGAAAAAAAGAAAAACAGGAGAAAAATCACAACAGCATTCCATTTCAGGYCCGTGAACGGCGTCGATGATTCGCTGAGGGGGATGAAGGGAGCGAGATAAACGAGGGAGAGATATGTGAGAACAAAGAGCCTGTTGTTCTTTAATCTGAGGTGAATCATCTGTCTCTCCCTGTCAGGTATTGCCGAGAAGAGATGTAAAGAAAGAGAGAAAGAAGGAGAAAGAAAGAGAAAGAGAAAGAGCGAGCTGTGTGGCTCATCTTATCACACTCTGCTATAAAGGTTGTCCTGTCTGTCCTAATGGTTTAGTACGGAGGTCTTTCTCTTTCTCTTTTTCTCTCAATTTTTGTACTCTTTCCACTTCTCTTTAATTCGTATTTTTTCTGTGAAAACAGGAACATTCTCTTTCTCTCTGGTTACTTCAATAACACAATTGCTAAGTTGATGATTGCGGAKAATCATTTTCAGTCAGAAGTTGTTTTAAATCTCATTTTGGTGCTTTTATTATAAACTGTACATACTTGAAAGCTATGAATCGGGCCCTGAGTGATTATATGTGTCTGCTAGGTAATTAGAGCATTGGAAAGTCAGTCAGAAGGGGTTTAGTTTTGACTCACCACAGCCTTAGCTATTATTAAATCCAGACGTTTAGGTTTCCGAACAAAAACCCTGACCTCGTCCTCTGATTGCCCTCGCCATCTCTCTACAGGGTTTCTACCATAGATGTATTACAAGAACTGCGAAGATGTTCCGCCAATTTCCAATTTCATAATTCCTATTCTATAATTAGAGAACAGACAAAGACAGAAAACTTAACAAGCCCAGAATCTACGTATACAGTAATTCGGGAAATAATTCATGTTTTTATCAGTAGCCCTAGAACATTTATCGAGCTGGTCTCATSGAATCAAAATGTCCACAGACTTTCTCAAACACAGTCTGTCCACCTCCCGACCCTCCCAGCCATACCTCTTACGTTCAGGGATTTATGAGAGGAAGGGAAAAAAGGAGGTACGTTCACTCGTTTATTAACCCACTTACCAGTTCAGTTATAGGCTCTGGCAGCTCACATTGACATGTCAGACTACAACCACGATGTTGACAGGCTCAATTTGACCTCTGTCAGAGAGTACACCCCTCTTCCCACTCTCTCTACCCTCTGTCTCTCCCAGGCCTCTTTATTTTCCCTACCTCCTTTCTCTTCTCTCTGCCCCACCTCTCTCCGTCTTGTCTCTATCCCTCTGTCACACACATCTGAAGGCTTTCAACTACACATGATTAATCGTCACAACCAGCCAATTGTGTATTARGACATCCTATCCAATCATGTCCTTCAATTACCATACAATGGTTTGTTTGGATGTATAATAGCCTCAGTGAGTAGTCATCCTACAGACATTGATGAATGATAGACTTCACACACTAAGACTCTCTTGTCACAACAACGTATGTCACCCACATCAGTCTGTCACTGAAGACATTTCTGTGTGTTTATGTCCGGGGGAGAATGCACTTTGCTTAATGGTTTGGTGTAACCCAATAATGCTTGCCTTTGTGAGTTGGTATAGAAGAGACTGAGAACATACCTTRACGTGGAAAATCACATGATTTCACTTTTTGCTCATGTAACATTTCACATGTGAAATCATGTGGTTATGGAACAATTCACATTTGATGATATTTCACATGTGATCCCATAACCTTTACCATATGAAACTCTAATTTAACATGTGGATTTTCACGTGATCACAACCTTTCACATGTGAAAAAGAAATCCCTGCAAACAAGAATGAGTCTTTAGGGTGTCACAAAGAAAGTTGGTGTTTTCAACTGACATACAGTAATTAATATTCAACATGTCCTCACTTGCCACTTGAACTCTCAATCTCTTGTTCACGGCATTCCGATCTTCCTGCTACACCCCCATGTCTGTGTCAATGACGGATTTCATCTGAATTCCTACACTTTGAACTTCAAAGTAAAGCTCAGCTTTGTTAAAAATATACTCAATAAAAGCTATTGTAGTTCCCCAAAGCTTTTTTCCATCATTTATCTTAGTTTCTTATTCTTTTTGTTCAGTTTACTTTTCTTTTTGTTCAGTTTATGTCACGCCCTGACCGTAGAGATCCTTTTTATGTCTCTATTTTGGTTGGTCAGGGCGTGAGTTTGGGTGGGCATTCTATGTCTGGTGTTCTATGTTGTCCTTGTTTTGTATTTCTGTGTGTTTGGCCTGGTATGGTTCTCAATCAGAGGCAGCTGTCTATCGTTGTCTCTGATTGAGAATCATACTTAGGTAGCCTGTTCCCACCTGTGTTGGTGGGTGGTTATTTTCTGGTTAGTGTTTGTTGCACCTGTCAGAGCTGTTCGTTGGTCGTTTTGTTGTTTTTGTTCGTGTATTCATCTTGATTAAAAGTATTYTGGATACGTACCACGCTGCACTTTGGTCCTCCTCTCCTTCTCCCGACGACAAGTGTTACAGTTTATTTGCCACTCCCTTTGCTTAATCTCTGTCAACCATAAAACTTTTCAATTCCTCATCAATCCAGGGAGCCTTATCATTAAACGAGAATAATATGACTCACCAACGTTAGATAACTATATGGAATACCTTAGAATTGCTGAAATAAGTCAATTAAATAAATGAGAGAATAGTCAGATTAACCTTTTCACTCATGAGTTCCAAGTATCTCTAACGGTCGCCCCAGCTTGAGTGTTTTTATGTGCGGGATGACAGAATYCACTCACTGTTCCAAAATGTGATTTTAACGCAACAGGACCGTGTAATGAATACTCAGGGAGAATGAGGTGTAGATTCACACGCAGAGCGTGGCAGGTGTTTATTTCGCCTTCGCAGAAGGCAGGAATCGTGGTCACAGCCAGGCAATGGTCATACACAGGTAGGCAAACAGGCAGGTGAATCAAAACTAGGACTGAAGGCTATAACTGGTTCTTACAAACGAGCTAGGAAAAGGCTTAGTAGAGTAAAAACAAACAATACCTCACAAAGGAACAAACATAATGAARTGAACTAAATAAGGAGCTGATGAGACCAGGTGAGTTCAACTAACACAGGTGAAATCATGAACAAAAATGAAAGACAGGGCTACGTTCAAGAACACAATAAATAAATAAATAAATACAGAACCTTACAGGTAGTTAACCCMCGCTRCCCTCAAACCAAYACACGCTGCCTGCTAATTATCTATAGGCTATGTTTCAACTTGTCAATTTCAAYTTATTTTCTAAGAAGTATTATTTTCTAACAACAGTTTGAATTGAGGTGTGTTCCGCCTCCTCATTAATTCACATAGAAGCAGCCCATTTCAGTGTTGCGGACAATTTGTGTTTGAGGCTTTACTGAGCCGGACAAACTTCTCCCTTTGACGAGAGCCCAAGCACTTCCCCAGTGTTTCCCCAGATCAAGTATGRAGACATTTGCTCAGTGTTGAACAAACTTTTTTTTGTATATTGTGTTGTCACTTCTACTGTAGCATACCGTATGTATGTATGGAGCATAATATATTTACTGTTTTATTCACGTTTTCAAGTACTGGTAACAAATCATGCATTCCGATTCTTGCATATATAGTTATGGACACAAGATTTGTGTAAAATACTTTTTTGAAGGTTGTACTGATTATAATGAGCTAATGCTAATCTATTTGCCAAATATGTGTGGTGGCATGTTTGTTGACATTATACAATTCATTCTGGGTGTCACGTAAACGTCTGTCAGACCAAAGATGTTAAAACAAAATAAGGTTAAGGGATGGTTCACTCATCTTTCGAGTAAACTTCCGGAAGTAAATGAAGGGAAGTGAACGACACACCCCGTCAACATGCAAATCAAATCAAATGTATTTATAAAGCCCTTTTAACATCAGCAGATGTCACAAAGTTCTTATACCCAAACCCAGCCMAAAACCCCAAACAGCAAGAAATGCAAATGGCACTATTATGTTAAGTGCAAAGATGTATTATAGCTAGGCTACAGACTTTGTGGCACAGCAAAAAGATAAAAGTACTCCAAATCCAGAGGTTGTGKGTTGAGATCCCAGATGAGTTAATATTGAAAAGTAAGTACTAGGTGATCATGGAAAATGTGATCATATTGTGATTGATGAAAGATTTTTTTACACTATTTGAGCTGAACAATGTACCACATACAGAAAAGAGAGAAGATTAGGTAGGGGTTCTCACTGTTTGTTTGTGGGTTGATTGTCTCCTGTGATGTCTTCGTGTTTTGTCGCTGTATTTTCACCATTCGGACGTTCGCTGTTCGTGTGTTTTGATGTAACGTTCCTCGTCCGTGAGTTTACGTTTTAGTATGTGAGTTTTATGTTCAGGTTTTGTTCTAACGGGCCGTGTTTTGTTATTCATTGTCAATCTTGTTAAAGTGTTTGTTTTCGTGTCGCCATCATCATCATTTATTTTCCCTGTATTAAAATAACAAGATGGCTATTTCCCTGAGCTGCAATTTGGTCTGATGATCCTTCTCTCTCTCCTCGTCCGAGGATGGGAAAGCGACAGCCCCTTAAATCAGTGTATCTTTCATTTGCCATACAACAAGTATTTTTATGTAAAGTTTATGATGAGTTCTTTGGTCAGATTAGGTGAGTGTCAAAATATCTTTGGGAGATTCTGGTGAATCGATGCTACGTATTCCAATGTATAATCAGATTTGTAGCTCTAAATATGCACATTTTCGACAAAACTAATTGTATTGTATAACATGATGTTATAAACTGTCATCTGATGAATTTGTTCAAGGTTAGTGATTAATTTTAATATCTTTTGTCTGGTTTTTGTGAAGCTCCTTTTGCGGTGATAAATGCTTTTGTGTGTTTGGCTTATTGTGGTACAGTAATATAATTCTATATTGTGTTTTCGCTGTAAAACACTTAAAAAATCGGAAATATGGCTGGATTCACAAGAGTTTATCTTCATTTGCTGTACACCATGTATTTTTCATAAATGTTTTATGATGAGTATTAAGGTATTTCAACGTTGCTTCCTGTAATTATTCTGCGCTGATTTGGTGATATTCTTTGATGGTAGCTGCAAATGTAAAATATGATTTATACTCAAATATGCACATTTTCGAACAAACATAAATGTATTGTATAACATGTTATAAGATGTCATCTGATGAAGTTGTTTCTTGGTTAGTGACTAATTTTATCTCTATTTGGTCGGTTTGTGATAGCTACCTATGCGGTAGAAACATGGTGAAAATATGCGGTGAGTCTTTTGGCTATTGTGGTTAGCTAATAGAAAATACAATTGTGGTTTTCGCTGTAAAACATTTTAAAAATTCGAAATGATGGCTGGATTCACAAGCTGTTTACTCTTTCCATTTGCTGTATTGGACCATTGTGATTTCATGAAAATTATATATATATCAATGTCCCGTTAGGCTAGGCTATGCTAGTCAGCTTTTTTGATGAGAGAGGATCCGGATCCGGGAGAGAGAAGTGGTAGATTAAGGACAACAAAGTCAAGGTAATTGGAGTGGCATCACAAATCCTGACCTCAATCCTATTAGACAAGTGTAGGGCAGA
>NC_036844.1:11016010-11021617 GCF_002910315.2 Salvelinus sp. IW2-2015 | reverse complement strand
ACTCAGCTGAAGTCGTACGTTCAATACACTTAGGTTGGAGTCATTAAAACTTGTTTTCACACTACACAAATTCTTGTTAACAACTATAGTTTTGGCAGTCGGTTAGGCCATCTACTTTGTGCATGACACAAGTCATTTTTCCAACAATTGTTTTACAGACAGATTATTTCACTTAAAATTCACTGTATCACAATTCAGTGGGTCAGAAGTTTACATACACTAAGTTGACTGTGCCTTTAAACAACTTGGAAAATTCCAGAAAATGATGTCATGTGTTTAGAAGCTTCTGATATGCTAACTGACATAATTTGAGTCAATTGGAGGTGTACTGTGAATGTATTTCAAGGCCTACCTTCAAACTCAGTGCCTCTTTGCTTGACATCATGGAAAAATCAAATGAAATAGGCCACGACTCAGAAAAAGTCTTGTCCATCCTTGGAGTAATTTCCAAATGCCTGAAGGTACACGTTCATCTGTACAACAAATAGTACGCAAGTATAAACACACGGAACCAGCAGCAGTCATACCACTCAGGAAGGAGATGCGTTCTGTCTCTAGAGATGAATGTACATTGGTGAGAAAAGTGCAAATAATCCAGAACAACAGCAAAGGACCTTGTGAAGATGCTGGAGGAAACAGGTACAAAAGTATCTATATCGATATAACCTGAAAGGCCGCTCAGCAAAGGAAGAAGAGATGCTCCAAACCGCCATAAAAATGCCAGACTATGGTTTTCAACTGCACATGGGGACAAAGATCGTACTTTTTGGAGAAATGTCCTCTGGTCTGATGAAACAAAAATAGAACTGTTTTGGCCATGATGACCATGGTTATGTTTGGAGGAAAAGGGGACGCTTGCAATCCGAAGAAACACCATCCCCGAGTCAAGCACGGGGGTGGCAGATCATGTTGTGGGGGTGCTTTGCTGCAGGAGGGACTGGTGCACCTCACAAAATAGATGGCATCATGAGGGAGGAAAATTCTGTAAATATATTGAAGCTACATCTCAAGACATCAGTCGGACAATGACCCAAGCTACTTCCAAAGTTGTGGCAAAATAGCTTAAATTCTTGTCATAGGGGGGCGCTGTTTCACTTTGGAAAAAATCGTGCCCAAATGAAACGGCCTCGTCACTCTTTCTAGATCATACAATATGCTATTATTATTACTATTGGATAGAAACACTCAGAAGTTTTAAAACAGTTTTGAATTATGTCTGTGAGTAAAACAGACTCATTTTGCAGCAAACTTTCATGAAGGAAGTGAAAAATCTTGAAACGAGGCTCTGTTTCAGGGCCTGCCTATTCAATTGCCTTATATTTAATTGATTATGCATGCACTTCATACGCCTTCCACTAGATGTCAACAGGCAGTGGAAGGTGGAATGGGGTGTCTAGCTTGATCTGAGGCCGAACAAGAGCTTTTGGAGTGGCAGGTCAGGATTTTTCTTTGTCTACCAAGAGCGCCGCGGAGCTGACATTGGCTTCTGAAAGGCGTTACGTATACACGGCGAATATCTCCGGCTCTGATTTTACATTGATACATTCAACGGAGTTTATCAGTTTATTCAACGTTTATTGGGACTTTTGGATTTTCCGTTCTTTGCGCCAAGAGTTGATGGGCATGTTCGCGCCACAGTGGTAGCAGGTTGCTAATCGACAGAAGAAATGGACATTCTAAAACCAAACAACGACTTATTCTGGACCAAGGACTCCTTGTAGAACATTCTGATGGAAGCTCAACAAAAGTAAGAAAACATTTATGATGTTATTTCATATTTCTGTGTAAATGTTGATCCTATTCTCCGCCGTTTTGGTGAGCGCTGTCTCGCAATAACGCAAGCTGTATGTTATGGTAAAGTTATTTTAAAAAATCTAACACAGCGGTTGCATTAAGAACCAGTGTATCTTTCATTTGCCATACAAAAGTATTTTTATGTAAAGGTTTATGATGAGTTCTTTGGTCAGATTAGGTGAGTGTCCAAAATATCTTTGGAGATTCTGGTGAATCGATGCTACGTATTCAATGTATAATCAGATTTGTAGCTCTAAATATGCACATTTTCGAAACAACATAATTGTATTGTATAACATGATGTTATAAGACTGTCATCTGATGAATTTGTTCAAGGTTAGTGATTAATTTTATATCTTTGCTGGTTTTTGTGAAAGCTACTCTTTTGCGGTGAATAAATGCTTTTGTGTGTTTGGGCTTATTGTGGTAAGCTAATATAATTCTATATTGTGTTTTCGCTGTAAAACACTTAAAAAATCGGAAATATTGGCTGGATTCACAAGATGTTTATTTTATTTGCTGTACACCATGTATTTTTCATAAATGTTTTATGATGGAGTATTTAGGTATTTCACGTTGCTTCTGTAAATTATTCTGGCTGATTTGGTGATATTCTTTGATGGTAGCTGCACATGTAAAAATATGATTTATACCTCAAATATGCACATTTTCGAACAAACATAAATGTATTGTATAACATGTTATAAAGACTGTCATTGATGAAGTTGTTTCTTGGTTAGTGACTAATTATCTTCCTATTTGGTCGGTTTGTGGATAGCTACCTATGCGGTAGAAACATGGTGAAAATATGCGGTTGAGTCTTTTGGCTATTGTGGGTTAGCTAATAGAAAATACAATTGTGTTTTCGCTGTAAAACATTTTAAAAATCGAAATGATGGCTGGATTTCACAAGCTGTTTATCTTCTTCATTTGCTGTATTGGACCTTGTGATTTCATGAAAATTATATATATGATATCCTGTCCCGTTAGGCTAGGCTATGCTTAGTCACGCTTTTTTGATGAGGAGGATCCCGATCCGGGAGAGAGAATGGTAGATTAAGGACAACAAAGTCAAGGTATTGGAGTGGCCATCACAAATCCTGACCTCAATCCTATAGAAAACTGAAAACGCGTGTGCGAGCAAGGAGGCCTGCAAACCTGACTCAGTTACACCAGCTCTGTCAGGAGGAATGGGCCAAAATTCACCCAACTTATTGTGGGAAGCTTGTGGAAGGCTTCCTGAGATGTTTGACCCAAGTTAAGCAATTTAAAGGCAATGCTAACAAATACTAATTGAGTGTATGTAAACTTCTGACCCACTGGGAATGTGATGAAAGAAATAAAAGCTTTAATAAATCATTCTCTCTACTATTATTCTGACATTTCACATTCTTAAAATAAAGTGATGATCCTAACTGACCTAAGACAGGGAATTTTTACTAGGATTAAATGTCAGGAATTGTGAAAAACMGAGTTTAAAAGTATTTGGCTAAYGTGTATGTAAACTTCCGACTTCAACTGTATGTCAGGATATACTGTACCAGGGAGGAGAGGAATAGGGTAGGAGAAAGGGGGGAGGAAGAGGATGTAGGAGGGGAGGAAAGGGAAGGCGGAGAGGAGGTAGGATGATAGCAAGATGAGGAAGGAGAAGAGGAGTTGGAAACACACATCAACACATCAAAGCCTGATTCCCTATGGTTTACACACACAGGAACATCCCTATGCTGATGGTAGACAACTCTTCAGTAAACACACTGCTTAGATCCTACCAGCAGGACCCACTGCAGCAGCCCATTCACAGGCAGCAGTACCCATTGCAGCATCCCATTGACAGGCAGCAGGGCCCACAGCACATTCATTGCCATTGTATTGTCTCTCTCTGCTTTGCTTAAGTGATTCCTGGGTAGTGTGGAGCAGTGGAGTAGGGCAGAGAGGAGGAGAGAAGYAGAGGAGGAGGGTAGGGGACAGGGAGGGGAGAATAAGGAACATCTTCCTCCTCCTTTCTTTTGTGATTCCAACTCTCTCTRTCTCTTTCTCTCCGCTTTTCTTCCTCTGTCTTTAGAGCATGTTATCTTAAAGCATCTGAAGGCCTTTTGAATTGTTTCTCTCTGTACTTCTCTTTGAGTCATACTTCAATCCTTCACACTAGTTCTCTCCTTCCTCTCATGCCGTTTGATGTTCTCCCTGGCACTGAAGACTCAACTGAAAGACGAAAGTCGAGAAAGATTGAGGTAAATATTAGCTGTCAACCGTCCACAAACGATGTATCTTAGTGCAGACAGATACATCTCTTACCAAATCACCAAAGTGAATAAAGTCAACATTGCCACCTTGAACTTGCAGACTGCAGTCAGTGAGAGGTGTGTGTGTGTGTGTGTGTGTGTGCGTGTGTGTGTGTGTGTGTGTGTGCATGCGTGTGTGTGTGTCCGCATGTGTGCCTGTGGGTGTGTGTGCAGGGAAGGGGTACACAAAAAAAACTAGTTGTTTCAACTAAATATTATTAAGTACAGTAAGTGCCTCCACTGACTTGTTTTGTTTACTCAACTTTTTGGTCAAAGTGTTACCTGAACTTTTAGTTGGCCCAAACTTAGCTGCAACATAAGAAAATGTGGGGAACAATTCTGTCAACTTCAAATGTCTTTGCTCAAATGGACTCATGTGTTGGGACCAGGGTCTTTGTGGAACTGGCAGCGGGTGGAGTTTGTCATAGGGGAGGTGTCTCYGTGTCTTGCTCTGTGCGCAGGTGGAGSAGGAAGAGACGTAACCCCGGATGTCCTGGGCCAAGGTGGGCCACCAGTCCTTGGCGGTGAGACAGTCGAWAGTACATGCTATACCTGGGTGCCCCGACKCAGGTGCTGTGTG
The DNA here is from genome assembly GCF_002910315.2 of Salvelinus sp. IW2-2015. NCBI lineage: Eukaryota > Metazoa > Chordata > Actinopteri > Salmoniformes > Salmonidae > Salvelinus > Salvelinus sp. IW2-2015. The sequence goes on along the minus strand of NC_036844.1, from coordinate 11,016,961 downwards.
TGCCCAGGCGAGGAGACGGTCCCGCACATCAGAGGGCATGTAGGGACAGTGGGCAGGTGAGGGCTCCTGTCGKAGGGCTTGACGGATGTCCGCGTCCACATTCCACACGACAGGAGCCACAATACGAGACAGGGGAGTAATGGGTGTCACGTTCTTCCTCTGATCCTCTGTGTCATGCACCCGGGACAATGCATCGGAATTGACGTTCTTAGATCCCGGCCGGTAGGAGAGGGTAAAGTCAAACCTGTAGGGGCTAGCATAGAACGTCACATCTTTGTGTACGCCACTAAACCCGCGGAGGCACATGTCTCTCATGTCAGGTCCGGTTGAGAGGCTGAGAGGGCATCACCTGGTCGCCCCAAGGCAGGAAGTGCCTTTTCTTCCAGGCAGCGGCTCCTCCTGCCGGTGTAGCGCCGATATTCTACGCGCAGAGTGAGATGGAGAAAGCAGGGGTCAATGAAGTCACGGTCGTGGCCTTGTCATCCACATAAAGCGATGGCAGAGCTTCCTCGTTTTTCTATTTTAAGGTTCTTCATTAGTGCACAGTGGTGGCCCCTTCTCACCTCCCTCCTGAAATGGAGGTTCCTAGACAGCTAACGGAAGCCTTCCGTGCGCTCAGGAATGGTATTTATACAAACGCACCTGTTCTGCTATCCTGGGACATCTCTGCCCTTCATCGTGGAATATGGACGCCTCCGAGTTGGAGTAGGGAGCGTTCTCTCCCAACGCACTGGAATCAGCCGTCTGAACTTCACCATTGCTGAGCAGGAAGTACGACCGTGGGGGATCGTGGAGTTGGGCTGCGCAAAAGGCGCGAAGACAGGCGGAATGGTGGAGTGTGCTGACCACCATTCCTTGTCTTGGACAGCACCACCGGAACGTAGAGTCTTTCGAGCAGCGAAGAGGGCGTGATAGAGTGTGCAGTGTCGCAGGATGAGCCTATACTTCGGC
>NC_036844.1:10992284-11015985 GCF_002910315.2 Salvelinus sp. IW2-2015 | reverse complement strand
TGTACGCCACTACACAGTGACCCAACATGTCTTTAAACACCTCGTTAATGAAGAAATGAAACACAGAGAGTGCGTTTGTCAGGCCGTAGGGCATTACCCTGTATTCGTAGTGTCCGGTGCTGGTGCTGAAGGCGGTCTTCKATTCATCCCCCTCTCTCATGCGCACCAAGTTGTTGGCACTGCATAAATCCAATTTGGTAAAGTACTGAGCACCGTGCATCTSTTCGATCACAGTGGATATGAGAGGCAGGGGATAAATTAATTTAACAGTTGCCTTATTCAGTGTCTGGTAATRGATACAAGAGTGGAGACCTGCATCCRTCTTTTTCACGAAAAATAAGCCTTGGGCCATTGCCTCCTGGATGTACACCTCCATGGCTTCGGTCTCTGCATGCGAGAGAGGGTAGAACCAGGCAGTAGGTTGATAGTGCAGTCCCATGGGCGAAGAGGGGGAAGGCACGTGGCACTTTGAAAAAGCCACTTGTAGGTCCCGGTATTCCTCCGGGATAGGGACGTGGGTGGCCTCGTCCTGACTTTTCACGGAGSTGGCACAGATAAACACAGAGTGACACCTCCCCTGACACTCCTGCGACCAACCCAACAACCTCCTCTCTGTCCATGATATCCTGGGGTTATGCAACTGTAACCAGGGGAAACCTAAAACTACGGGGTGTTCAGGAGAGTCTAAAATGAGGAAAGGGATGTGTTCATGGTGGTTGTGAGCAACTGTGAGGGAAATGATAATCGTGGTCTGGCACACCAGCCCTGTTTCTAGGGGATGGTTGTCTAGGGTATGGACTGGGATAGGGGGTTGTAAAGGGACTAGAGGAATGCGTAATGATAAGGCCACTGAACAGTCTAGGAAATTGCCTGCAGAACCTGAGTCCACTAGGGCAGGACTCAGTGGGGGGCCAGGAGAGTCCGGAGAAGGTGACAGGGAGGAGGATGGGCTGGGTGAACKGAGAGGAGCAAGGTACATCCATGCKTACCTGGGAAGYTGCAGGAGCGCTCCTCTACCTGTTSCTTCCTCACCTGGTTCTCCTTCTGGGACAGGTGTTCCAGGGGTGGTTCGACTCCCCGCAGTAGGAGCAGAGACCCTGTTGACGGCGGCGTTGACGTTCCTCGGGGGGAGGTGCGTTGTGCACACCTCCATGGGCTCAGTCTCACTGGAGGTTCCTGGGAGAGACCCGAACCCCCGGGATGGGCGAAGACGGGCACACAGGAGATTATCCAGGTGGATGGCCATGGCGATGAGCTGGTCCAGCATGAAGTCCTCATTGCGACAGGCCAGCTCGATCTGGACCTCTGCCTGTAGCCCACTGCGGAAAACTGTCAACAGGGCCTGGTCGTTCCAGCCAGTGGACGCAGCCACCTTCCGGAAATCCAGATCGTACTTATACGCTGTCCTGGACCCCTGGCATAGATGGAGGAGACGCTCACCTACCTCTGTAGGGTGGTCAAAAATGTAACGGAATAGTTGGGTGAAGCGCTCATAGGACTGCACTTCTGGACCGTTCCTCTCCCAGAGGGCATGGGCCCACTCCAGAGCCTGGCCTGTCAGCACCAAGATCACCAAGGCCACCTTGTCCCTCTCAGAGCTGGGGTGCTGTCAAACAGCTCCAGGAAGGGCAGGTAGATGTTGCTGATTGGACCGGGTGATGTAGATGGTGGTGGAGTGGCTGGAATGACTGCGGGGAGCTGGGAAGGTGGTGGTGTAGCCTGCAGCTGGCGTACGGTCTGGGGTGCTCCAGACACGAGTCGTGGTATAGGAGCTCGCTCCTATGGCGGAGAGGTCGGGATGTCCTGCTGCTTCCTTGGGTCAGTCATTCTGTCACAAGTGTAGAGAGGATTAGGCAGGAGGCAGTTGCAGGTTTAGATCTACTGAGTTTATTAAAGCACTATAATTATTAAAGTGGGACGAAATCCAAAGTGCAAAATAATAAATTACTCAGGTAAATGTAGGAGAGATTCTTCTTAGGAAAACAAACAACATTTACAATGACCGACAAAGACAAATTACAAAGGGAGTATATACGTATGCAGTGATAGAGTGGGGATTGGAACCAGGTGTGTGTAATGATGACGAGACAAGTCCGGGGTTGATGAGGGAAGGGCATTTGCCAGCAGCAGGTTCGGCAGCAGCTAGAAGGCCGGCGCCGTCGAACGCCTGAGCTTGACAGGAGGAGAAGCCAAAGCGAAGGCTGGTGTGACAGCGCAACCTCTTGGTTCACAGCACTCCAATCTCCCTGCTATGCCACCATGTTTGTGTCAATAACTAATCAAATCAAATCAAATTGTATTTGACACATGCGAAAATATTTACTGAATAAACTAAAGTTAAAAAAATAGAAAAAAGTAACACAATAAAACATCAATAATGACGCTATATACAGGAGGTACCAATACCGAGTCGATGTACGGGGGTACAGGTTAGTCGAGGTAATTTGTACATGTCAGTAAAGGTAAAGTGAATATTAATTGTTCAACAGTCTTATGGCTTGGGGGTAGAAGCTGTTAAGGAGCCTTTTGGACCTAGACTTGGCGCTCCGGTACCCCTTTCCATGTGGTAGCAGAGAGAACAGTCTATGACTAGGGTGGCTGGAGTCGTTGACAATGTTTTGGGCCTTTCACTGACACCGCCTAGTATATAGGTTCTGGATAGCAGGAAGCTTGGCCCAAGCTTCAAGGTGTACTGGCATGAACACACTTCCCTCTGTAGTGCCTTACGATCAGATGCCGAGGAGTTGCCATACCAGGAGGGGATGCAACCGGTCAGGATGCTCTCGATGGTGCAGCTGTAGAACTTTTTGAAGATCTGGGGACTCATGCCAAAACGTTTCAGTCTCCTGAGGGGGAATAGGCTTTGTCGTGCCCTCTTCAGGACTTTCTTGGTGTGTTTGGACCATGATAGTTTGTTGGAGATGTGGACACCAAGGAACTTGAAGCTTTCAACCTGCCTGACTACAGCCCCGTCGATGAGAATGGGGGCGTGCTCGGTCCTCCTTTTCCTGTAGTCCACGATCATCCTCTTTGTCTGCTCATGTTGAGGGAGAGGTTGTTGTTCTGGCACCACACTGCCAGATCTCTGACTTCCTCCCTACAGGCTGTCTCATCGTTGTCTGTGATCAGACCTACCACTGTTGTGTTGTCAGCAAACCTAATTATGGTGTTGAAGTTGTGCTTGGCCACGCAGTCATAGGGGACAGGGAGTTCAGGAGGGGACTAAGCATGCACCCCTGAGGGTTCCCTGTGTTGAAGATCATTGTGGCAGAATATATGTTGCCTACCCTTACCACCTCGGGGCTGTACGTCAGGAAGTCCAAGATCCAGTTGCAGAGGGAGGTGTTTAGTCCCAGGGTCCTTAGCTAAGTGATGAGCTTTGAGGGCACTATGGTGTTGAACGCTGAGCTGTAGTCAATTAACAAATGTTTTATATAGGTGTTCTTTTTGTCCAGGTGGGAAAGGGGAGTGTGGAGTGCGATTGAGATTGCATCATCTGTGGATCTGTTGGGGCGGTATGCGAATTGGAGWGGGTCTAAGGTTTCCGGGACGGCGGTGTTGATGTGAGCCATGCCTTTCAAAGCACTTCATGGCTACCGACGTGAGTGCTGAAGGGCTGTTGTCATTTTGGCAGGTAATCTTTGCTTTCTTGGGCACAGAGACTATGGTGGTCTGCTTGAAACATGTAGGTATTACAGACTCGGTCAGGGAGAGTTTTAAAATGTCAGCGATGACACTTGCCAGTTGGTCCATGCATGCTCTGAGTACACATCCTTGTAATCCGTCTGGCCCTGCGGCCTTGTGAATGTTGACCTGTTTAACCTTTTCATACGTACCAACAAATGGGTGTGATCATTCTATAGTGGTCCCTGCAGCGTACACTCAACCCGGTGTGATTAGAACACTTATGTAGAACGTCCAGTTTCAATAGACGCAATTGTCAGAATTTGAGCTAGCCACACTGTTTTTTTACAAACACATTTTGCACAAACACAGTCCTTAATGTGACCAGTGTATTTTGCYATATAATGGTCAGCCATTCACAGCAGTAGTGACAGCATACACAATCATCCAAACCGGAAAATGTAGGCTACAATAGTCGTAGCGTTTACTGAGGAAAGATTGARGCAACACAAGCGGTCATATTTAGACTCTTGGCTGACAGAAACCACAAAATAGCAATTACCATTTATAATTCATCACATCACGGGTGAGTTCAACATTGATCGAAGTAATTGAGTAAAACACTTTTTACGATGGGTCGTTTGTGGTCTCATCAACCAAAGATAATAAAAGGAGACAAGATGAGTTTGGTCTGTTTGCAATGTGCATGTTGAAGGGSGTGTGTTGTCTACAATCATTCACTTCCCTTCATTCACTTCCAGAAGCTTATTCGAAAGATGAGTGAACCATTCCTTCACCTCATTATAACATCTTTGGTCTGACACCCAGAATGCACTGTATAATGTCATGTGAACGGATCAGCTTGTCCGAAGCACCCTAACACAGACGGGGGARTCTCTACCTTCTTAGGGCTAGGCACCTTTTTTCTCCACTTCCTGTCTGAACGACATGCCCAAAGTAAACTGCCTGTAGCGCAGGCCCTGAAGCCAGGATATGCATATAATTGGTACCATTGGAAAGAAAACACTTTGAAATTCTGTATTAATGTTAAACTAATATAGGAGAATATAACACAATAGATATGGTAGGAGAAAATCCAAAGAAACACCAGCCAGATTTATTTTGAGAGAGAGACCATCCTCTTAGAAATGCAAAAGAAAGGTCATATTAAAAATGAGCTCCCTGGATGCTATGGCTTCCACAGGGTGTCAGCAGTCTATGTTCAAGGTTTCAGGCTTGTAACTTCAAAAACGAATAAGAAATATCAGTTTCCGTAGGACACAGTCTTGGAAATTCGTGTTTGCTTTCGCTATGAAGACATTGCGCACCTGCTAAAATCGGTTTCCTATTGACCATACTTCTTTCCATAAGAAATATTATAGTTTGATTACATTTTAGCGTATCTGAGGAGTAAATAGAAATGTATTTTGACTTGTTGTAACAAAGTTTAGGGGTAGGTTTTCGGATTGCTTTCTCTGCAACTAAACAGACTTTTMGGGATATAAAGAAGGATTTTATCTAACAAAATGACACTACATGTTATAGCTGGGACCCTTTGGATGACAAATCAGAGGAAGATTTTCAAAAAGAAAGTGAATATTTAATCGCTATATGTGAATGTATGAAACCTGTGCCGGTGGAAAAATATTTTGATGTGGGGCGCCTTCCTCATGTTTTCGCTGTAATAGCTACTGTAAATCGGACAGTGGAGTTAAGATTAACAAGAATTTAAGCTTTCAGCCAATATAAGATACTTATATGTACCTAAACGTTTAAAATCCATAACATTTATGATTCTTTAAAAAAAATGTGTGCCCTCCAGTTTCACCGGAAGATGTTCCCCTAGCGGAACACCGATCCTAAAGCCTGCCTAGGTTAACAGAGAGGCAAGGTGCCTAGTCACAGAAGCTTCCTCTGAGGTAGGAAAAACCAACGTCCTCACAGGTCTCTACTCCCAATCCTCCCCTAGCTCCTCTCCTGGCACACCTATTGTATATAGAGAAGACACCAAGCAATTAGTTGGCCCAGCTGTTTACTAATTGGCTTTACACTGAGTATATATCCCCTGAGGAGGCTGCTGTCTTGTTGTCTTCCTCCAGCTGGTCACTGAACTCTCACAGTCAACAAACATGGTACCACATATAGCTGGCAAATAGCTTAGCATTAGCTCATTATAATCCGTACAACTGTAACGACTGTCTTCGGGTGAAAGAGAGGAGGAACAAGGCGCAGCGTGAATTTCATCAATTTTTAATGGGAATTACTTAAACACCGAACAAAACAACAAACGACAAAAAAGAACGAAGACGATACAGTCCCGAAATGTGAACACTAAACACTGGTACACTGGAACAGGAACAATCACCCTAAACAAACAGTGAAAACAGCTACCTTAATATGGTTCCCAATCAGAGCCAATGACAAACACCTGCCTCTGATTGAGAACCATATTAGGCCAAACAACAAACCCAACATAGAAACACAAAACATAGAATGCCCACCCAGCTCACGTCCTGACCAACTAAACAAAGACTAAACAAAGGAAATAAGGTCGGAACGTGACAGTACCCCCCCCAAGGTGCGGACTCCGGCCGCAAAACCTGAACATATAGGGAGGGTCTGGGTGGGCATCTGTCCACGGTGGTGGCTCTGGCGCTGGACGTGGCCCCCACCCCACCATAGTTAATCCCCGCTTCCCTGGCCTCCTCGGAATGGCGACCCCCAAAATAACCCCACTGTACTGATGGGCGCCTCTGACAGAGGGGCAGCTCTGGACTGAGGGGCAGCCCCAGGACTGAGGGGCAGCTCGGACTGAGGGCACTCCGGACTGAGGGGCAGCTCCGAGTGACTGACGATCGCAGGCATGCGCTGACGACTGGCATTGGCTGCTGGCACGCTGGCTGACGACTGCGGTCCTGGCTGACTCTGGCAGGTCCTGGCTGCTGACGACTCTGCGTCCTGGCTGGTGACGACTCTGCGGTCCTGGCTGCACTGGTCCTGGCTTGACGACTCAGGCAGGTCCTGGCTGACTGACGGCTCTGGCCGGTCCTGGCTGACTGACGGCTCTGCCGGTCCTGGCTACTGACGGCTCTGGCGGCTCCTGACTGGCGGGCGGCTCTGGCGGCTCCTGACTGGCGGACGCTCTAGCGGCTCCTGACTGACGGAAGGCTCTAGCGGCTCCGACTGACGGGCGGCTCTAGCGGCTCAGGACAGACGGGCGGCTCTGACGGCTCAGGACAGACGGGCGGCTCTGACGGCTCAGGACAGACGGGCGGCTCCGACGGCTCAGGACAGACGGGCGGCTCTGACGGCTCAGGACAGACGGGCGGCTCTGACGGCTCAGGACAGACGGGCGCTCTGACGGCTCAGGGCAGACGGGCGGCTCTGACAGGCGACTGGGCAGACGGACAGCTCAGACGGCGCTGGGCAGACGGCACACCTGTAGGGAGAGACGGAGAGACAGCCTGGTGCGTGGGGCTGCCACAGGACCCACCAGGCTGGGGAGACCTACAGGAGGCTTGGTGTTAGGAGGAGGCACCTGAAGGACGGGCTGCGGGGGAGCACTGGAGCTCTGGTGCGCAGTCTTGGCACCACTCCCCCAGGCTGGATAACTACTCTAGCTCGGACCCTCCAGAGTGCAGGCACAGGTTGAACCGGGCTGTGGGTGAGCACTGGAGATCTAGTGCCTACTACGCGCACCTCTCCCTTAGGCTCCACTCCCACATTTGCCCGGTACGAGCGGAGCACAGGCATAGGACGCACTGCACCCTCCCAGCGCCCCGGAGACACAGCACGCAGAGCCGGCGCAGGATACCCTGGACCGAAACGGCGTACTGGAGACCAGACACGCTGAGCAGGCACAATACGCCCTGGCTGGGTGCCCACACTCACATTACACTTTCGGGGGGCTGCCCTATCGCGCACCGGGCTATGGGCACGTACTGGCGACACCGTGCGCTTAACCGCATAAACACGGTGCCTGACCAGTAACGCGCTGCTTATAATAAGACGAGGAGTGAGCTCAGGTCTGCTACCTGGCTTAGCCAACTCCCCGTGTGCCCCCTCCAAAACAATTTTGGGGGCTGCCTCTCTACCTGTCGCGCTGCCGTGCTGCCTCCTCATATCGCTGGCTCCTCTCTCCGGCTGCCTCTCGTACCTGTCGCGCTGCCGTGCTGCCTCCTCACATCGCTGGCCCTCTCTCCGGCTGCCTCTCGTACCTGTCGCGCTGCCTGCTGCCTCCTCACATCGCTGGCTCCTCTCTCCGGCTGCCTCTCGTACCTGTCGCCTGCCGTGCTGCCTCCTCACATCGCTGGCTCCTCTCCCCGGCTGCCTCTGCTCTCCTAGCTGCCTCCACCTGTTCCCATGGGAGGCGATCCCTTCCAGCCAGGATCTCCTCCCATGTGTAGCAGCCCTGCCTTCCAAAACGTCTTCCCATGTCCATTCCTCCTTTCTGCGCTGCTCTTGCTGCCGCCGCCTGTTACCACGCTGCTTGGTCCTTTTGTGGTGGGTGATTCTGTAACGACTGTCTTCGGGTGAAGAGAGGAGGACCAAGGCGCAGCGTGAATTTCATCCATATTTAATGGGAATTACTTAAACACCGAACAAAAAAACAAACCGACAAAAAAGAACGAAGACGATACAGTCCCGAAACGTGAACACTAAACACTGGTACACTGGAACAGGAACAATCACCACAAACAAACAGTGAAAACATGCTACCTTAATATGGTTCCCAATCAGAGACAATGACAAACACCTGCCTCTGACTGAGAACCATATTAGGGCAAAACAACAAACCCAACATAGAAACACAAAACATAGAATGCCCACCCAGCTCACGTCCTGACCAACTAAACAAAGACTAAACAAAGGAAATAAGGTCAGGAACGTGACAACAACCTTCAAAAAAGAATTTTACACACATCAAATAGTAGGTGTCCTATGCAATAATCGCAATGCATTATTTGTCACCAGTACTTGAAGAAATGTGAATAATACTCTAAATATATTATGCTCCTACATACATACATATATACATACTTTATGCTACAGTAGAAACAACAACACGATTTACAGAAAATATGATACTTACTTTGATAGGAATGCACACATGTCCAAAGTTACTATTTTAAGGAAAACAACAATGCAACAATGTGAGCGTCAGCCAGAAAATGTACCAATTCGTGCAAGACTGCGCACATGTCAGCATACTTGATGTGCGGAAAAAATAGGGAAGGGCTCTCCTCGAAGAGGGAAGTTTATCCGGCTCAGTAAAGCATAAATTGTCCGCAACAGTGAAATGGGCTACTTCTATGTGAATTAYTGATGAGSTGGAWRACACCTCAATTCAAAGAWAATAGAAAATAGAAAATACAACTTGTTAGAAAATAATTGGAAATTGACAAGTAGAAACATAACCTATTAATAATTAGCAGGCAGCGCGTGTTAACTGTCCTATTGTGTAACAATCACATTTTGSAACAGTGAGATCATTCTGACATCATGTGGGGCGATGGTTAGAGATATTTGGTAGTCACGTGTGAAAAGGTTAAAGGTCTTGCTCACATCAGCTACGGAGACTGTGATCACACAGTCATCCGGAACAATTGGTGTTCTCATGCATGCTTCAGTGTTGCTTGCCTTGAAGCGAACATAAAAGGCATTTAGCCCTTCTGGTAGGCTTGCGTCGCTGGGCAGCTCGCYGTTGGGTTTCACTTTGTAGTCTGTAATAGTTTGCAAGCCCTGCCACATCTGACGAGCATCAGAGGCAGTGRAGTAGGATTCAATCTTAGTCTGTATTGACGCTTTTGCCTGTTTGATGGTTCGTCTGGGGGCGTAGCGGGATTTCTTACAAGCATCCGGATTAGTGTCCCACTCCTTGAAAGCGGCAGCTCTATCCTTTAGCTCGGTGCAAATATTGCCTGTAATCCATGGCTTCTGGTTGGGATATGTACGTACGGTTACTGATGGGACGACGTCGTCAATGCACTTATTGGTGAAGCTGGTGACTGAGGTGGTATACTCCTCAATGCCATTGGATGAATCCCGGAACATATTCTAGTCTGTGCCAGRAAAACACTCCTGTAGCATAGCATCCATGTCATCTGACCACTTCCGTATTGAGCGAGTCACTGGTACTTCAAGCTTTAGTTTTTGCTTGAGAGCTGGAATCAGGAGGATAGAATTATGGGCAGCTTTTCCAAATGAAGTGCGAGAGATAGCTTTGTACGCATCTCTGTGTGCGGAGTAAAGGTGGTCTAGAGTTTTTCTTCTGGTTGCACATGTGACATGCAGGTAGAAATGAAGTAAAACGGATTTAAATTTGCCTGCATTAATGTGGTGATAAATAGACYGCTACGAAAAATACAGTGTGGTAGATAGGTGTGGTCTACAGCTTATCATGAGGTACTCTACCTCAGGTGAGCAATACCTCAAGACTCCCTTAATATTAGACACCGKGCACCAGCTGTTATTGACAAATCGACACATACCCCCACCCCTTATCTTACCAGACATAGCTGTTCTGTCCTGCCGATGCCCGGAAAACCCAGCCAACTGTATATTATCKATGTCGTCGTTCAGCCACGACWCWGTGAAACYTAAGATATTACAGTTTTTAATGTCCCGTTGGTAGGATAGTCTCGAACGGAGCTTAWCCAGTTTGTTCTCCAGTGATTGCACGTTGGCTAATAGAACGGATGGTAGAGGCTGGTTACCCACTCSCCGACGAATTCTCACAAGGCACCCTGATCTCTGCCCCCTGTATTTCTTCATTTTCTTTGTGCGAATGACAGAGATMTGGACCTTGCCTGGGAGCAACATTATATCCTTTGTGTCCGACTCATCTTTGTCCAGTTGGAGGTGAGTAATCGCTGTTTGAATATCCAGAAGCTCTTTTCGGTCATAGGAGACGGTAGCATCAACATTATGTGCAAAATAAGTTAGAAAAAAATGTGATAAAACACACAAAATAGCACAAGTGCTTAGGAGCCCGTAAAACGGCAGCCATCCCCTCCGGCGCCACTCTTCCGATTTCACCTGTATTGCTAACACGTTGCTTTTCAAAGTAAATCTCAGCTGTGTTAAAGTACACTCAAGAAAAACAGTTGTATTGATCATAGTGATAAAGGAGTAACATTGAATCAGAGTAATAGAAGTAAATSAAATCAATGATGCGAGAATAGTCAGATTAACTGATAATTAACGCAGACATGGTGGCGTTGCAGGAAGATCAGAATGCCGAGAACCAATAGGTTGTGAGTTCATATCCCAGTTGAGGACGTTTGAATAATACTTACTGCTTAAATTAACATGTACAATGTATTCATGTATGCAAAATATGTAAGCTGAAAACATTTTATGTTAAAACCACTGTGTGTGTAACCTGTTGCACAGCCTTCTTTCGTAAGGTGTGCAAATAATAATGTATAGTTGAGTTAACATTTATAGTTGAATAGAGCTATGTTTGGCCAAGTATTTTTTGTTGTTGTTCAAGTAACACTTGGACCGAAAAGTATGTGGAACCAGTTACTTAATAATAATTAGTTGAAAGAACACGTTCATTTAAAAAAATGACAGTGCCGTTTATCACTGCTACTATAAACAGKGGTTGGTTGGAAAGTCCAGGCTCTCCCCAGTGAATGGAAGGTGTGACTTCACACACGTTTTTACCTCTAACCCACTCCACTTCAAAAGACAGCTCTGACAGATGTGGCTTCCCCGCTCACAATACCTCCTTTCAACCTACTGCCAGATTCTCTTCTCTACTTTATTTTCATCTGTTAAACCCCCTCCCCTCTCCTCCTTCCCCCTTCCTCCTCCCCTGTTACCCCCTGCCTCTCCTATCTTTTGTCAAGGTTGGTGTCGAGTCGTTGCCCTAGGGGAGGATTGACAGAGGGATAGATAGATAGAGGGAGAGAGAGAGAGAAGCTCCAACTTACAAAGAGCTCCATGCTCCCTCCTGTATCATACTATGGATGATATTATCATCCAGAAAACCCCTCAAACAACAACTGAGACATGATCATCTACTGTTTGTTCTATTGTGAAGCCTTTTGATTCAACTGGTTCCGAGATCAAACAGGTGAAGAAGACAGCCAGGGTAAAACCACACTGCTTTCCTTTCAGATGATTCAGTAGTAAGCCTGGGCTGACAGACCTACTACAGCCAGACAGTTGACAATGCTAGAGTGACACACTGACACAGACTGACACACTCTCTGTAACGTTGGTCATAAACCGCCTCACTGTCGCCTCAGGCCTACTCAGCAAATCCGGGTATTATGGGTATAGAAGTAAGAATTTGACCAGGACGCATTACTGTGACACACACACGCAGAGTAAAAGAAGGAGAGGAAATGTAGCGATGAACGTGAAAGAGTGACAAGAAAATTGAGGAGTATGTCCTTATTGGAAGCATTGGGGAGACAAAACAATAATAAATAACCCGCTTATCCTGCTTAGCATTTGTGGTGTTGTGTGTTGTTGTGTGGTGTGTGTGTGTGTGTGTGGTGTGTGTGGGTGTGTGTGTTGTGGGTGTGTGTGTGTGTGGTGTGTGTGGTGTGTGTGTGTGTGTGTGGTTTGTGTGTTGTGTGTTGTGTGTGTGTGTGTGTGTGTGTGTGTGTGTGTGTGTGTGTGTGTGTTGTGTGTGTGTGTGTTTGCATGCCTGAGCATGCTGGTATGTGTGACAGAGATGCCATTCCACCAACGTGGTCATTTCCTGGAACCTGCAGCCTACTGGGGGCCAATAACCCCATGGTGCTCCCACTGCGCTCCGACCCTGAGAGCGCAACTAATTAATACTCTGTGTACTCTCCACAGAGGTGTCAGAACCAAAAGAAAAGGCAGCGAAGGAATTAAATAACGGAAGACAAAATCCTCTCTCTCACACATACACTGCACCCCTCCATCATCCCTCCTTCCCATCACCACCTCTCTTCCTGCCAAAATCATTTCACCCAAATCCTTTTTGATGTGACATCACAAGAGGCCCGCAAAGTAGAGATAATCCTTGACATTTTTATCAGTCAACCCCCTTTTATTTATCGCTATGCTCCATGTCGCAGTGCAGTGCTCGGCTGTTCTTGTTTGCCGATAAAATCTGCCATCCAAAGCAAGCATCGGTGGATCACACATCAAAAATTGGCCCGCTCACCCCCTCGGGGCGACGAGTTGTCAAAAATAAATCCCTCTGTGTGCTCTGGTGGGTAGCCTCATTAAAAACTTCATTTGATCATTTCACGGCCTTCGCAGACATAAGCAGAGACAGGCGCTGTACAGTACATCTGGAATGATTGTATTTCTTCAAAGCAGACCCACGTTTTGTAATTTTATATATATGTGTGTGTGTGGTGTGTTGTGTGTGTGTGTGTGTGTGTGTGTGTGTGGTGTGTGTGTGTGTGTGTGTGTGTTGTGTGTGTGGTGTGGTGTGTGTGTGTGTGTGGTGTGTGTGTGTGTGTGTGTGTGTGTGTGTGTGTGTGTTGGCAGTACATACCACACAACTTATATCAGGGATGAGTAACTCACACTAGATACAGAAGAAAGATAGTTAGCTGTGGCAGTAAGTGGAACCACATCTGTTCACCCAGAGGTCAGAGTTAGATCCACTGTTAATAAGAATCATTTTCAACACGTCTTAACTTTAGTGCTCAAAACAACAATGAGGGAAATGACAGTTATATTATGTACATATTCAATGTAATATCAGTCTTGGCGTCCAACTCTTTAACAGTGCTTTAAACAAATCTTCCAACAACTCTCCACACATGTATAAAAGGGATGGTGGAAGCGTGTGCTTTTCTCCTCATCTCCCTCTGCGCGGAACGTGTGGATTTGTAAGGAATTATGTGATTTATGTCTGGCAACTTTGATCTTCTAAAAAGGTCTAAAGATTTACACAACAATAATTCCCCTGGCCCCAGCTTATATGGATGATGTGTCAAGTGGCAATAGGCCAGGACACATTTTAATAGACTGATCCTGAGAAAGAGAGAGAAAGACAGAGAGTGAGAGAGAGGGGGGAGGGCGGCGAGAGATAGAGAGCAAGAGAGAGAAGAGAGAGAAGAGAGAGTGAGAGAGGAGAGGTAAATAGATAACAGTAAAATATTTTTTAAAGGACAGAGGGAGAGAGAGTACAGTACCGTTCAAAAAGTTTGGGGTCACAGAAATGTCCTTGTTTTTGAAAGAAAAGCACATTTTTTGTCCATTAAAATGACATCAAATTGATCAGAAATACAGTGTAGACATTGTTAATGTTGTAAAGACTATTGTAGCTGGAAACGGCAGATTTTTTATGGAATATCTATGTAGGTGTACAGCGGCCCATTATCAGCAACCATCACTCTTGTGTTCCAATGGCACGTTGTGTTAGCTAATCCAAGTTTATCATTTAAAAGGCTAATTGATTAGAAAATCATTTGCAATTATGTTAGCACAGCTGAAAACTGTTGTTCTGATTAAAGAAGCAATAAAACTGGCCTTCTTTGACTATTGAGTATCTGGAGCATCAGCATTTGTGGGTTTGATTGCAGGCATAAAATGGCCAGAAACAAAGAATTTTCTTCTGAAACTCGTCAGTCTATTCTTGTTCTGAGAAATTAAGGCTATTCCATACGAGAAATTGCCAAGAAACCGAAGATCTCGTACAAACACTCTGTACTACTCCCTTCACAGAACAACGCAAATTGCTCTAACCAGAATAGAAAGAGGAGTGGGAGGCCCGGTGCACAACTAAGAAGAGGACAAGTACATTAGAGTGTCTAGTTTGAGAAACAAACACCTCACAAGTCCTCAACTGGCAGCTTCATTAAATAGTACCCCGCAAAACACCAGTCTCAACGTCAACAGTGAAGAGGCGACTCCGGGATGCTGGTGTTCTAGGCAGAGTTGCAAATAAAAAGCCATGTCTCTGTCCAGTGTCTGTGTTTTTGCCCATTTATTTCTTTTATTTTTTTTCTTTTTTATTTTTTTTTATTTGGGGGGGGGGAAACCAGTCTGAGATAAGGCTTTTTCTTTGCAACTCTGCCTAGAAGGCCAGCATCCCGGGGATCGCCTCCTCACTGGTGACATCGAGACTGGGTTTTCTAATGATCAATTAGCCTTTTAAAATAATATYCTTGGATTAGCTAACACAATGTGCCATTGGTACACAGGTGTGATGGTTGCTGATAATGGGCCTCTGTATGCGTATGTAGATATTCCATTAAAAGCCAGCCGTTTCCAGCTGCAATAGTCATTTACAACATTAACAATGTCTGCACTGTATTTCTGATCAATTTTATGTTATTTTAATGGACAAAAAATMTGCTTTTCTTTCAAGAAGAAGGACATTTCTAAGTGACCCCAAACTTTTGAACGGTAGTGTATATCAACTGGGTATACATATAGTATAAACAGCAGCTTGCAGAATGTATAAAGAAAATGTGAAGTGGCTCAGCTGGTTGGCAGGTGAGTGATGGGTTAGAATACTTATTTAAATGTGTTCCAGATCATAACACCATAAATGTGATTTGTTGAGGAGGTAGCTGGAATCAGGGTGCATACCTTACGTGTTGTTCCTGTCTCGCTATGCATCTGTTACAAAAACACACTCAGCACAGTTAAGTTTCAGTCATTTCCTGCCAGTCATGGATAAAATAAAATGTCAGAGAGTAATTTCATAGACAAGAATGTACTGGATAATGTTGATATATTTAGAAAACCAGGCTAATAGGATGATTGATGGAAARGGCTACATATTCATGACGCCTGATTCATCTTCACAAACAGAAACAATTTGCATTTCAAATAAATCTAAGAAGACGTGCATATAACAACGCTATTTCCCATGTATCTTAAACTATTGGTCTACAGAGTGTTTCCTCTCCCAAAACAGGTACAGACTGACTGTCAGACTGGAATTCTCTRTAGCTACTTCAGTGGAATGAACGGCCCTAGCCAGGCCATGGTTTGGGTTTTAAAAGCAGTAAGCACAAACACGATACATTTACAGCCACAAGAGATACTTTCTGAATATACACACAACTTTTGCAAGAGCTATAATTTTTGTTTCTCCACCCGTCTCTCTCTCTCTTTTTSCCTCCCTCCCTCCCTTCCTCCCTCCCTCCCTTCTTTCCTCTCTCTCTGCTGAGGCAGCTGGCAGTGTTCAGGGCAGGGGCTGACATGGTACTTTGAAATAGCAATCACTGGGTTTATAGCGCAGGGAGGACTCGTAAACGTGTCGAGGGGAGAAATATACAATGCTATATTTCACTTTTTTCTATTTAAAAACATTGAGTTATGGCCCCAGAAATSTGTAACCATTAAAGGTGATATGATGTATACTCAGCCTTGTTCTCCAAGCCATTCATCACGTCCCACAATAAAGAAAGCACACACACTGTGCCAGGGGTAACTTACGACTCCCCAGCCCAGTTACCTCTTGGCAGGAGTTACAGAGGAGAGACTTGATCTTTCAGATACTAAATAACAACTCTAACCTTTCTACCAGATGTGGTCAGAGAGAGTTTCCATGCACTTGTTATGAGTTATCAATCCTTCTGCCAATAAGATGAGTTATGGAGACTTACCTGGCAAAACAGATAGACTGCGTAAACCTTACACAAGGATGAGAAAGAGACTGAGAAAGCGAGGGGAGAGAGAGAGAGCGAGCGAGAGAGCGAGCGAGCGATGGGGGGAGGCGGAGTACTTGGGGATTMAAAATGTTTTTWTMTTWMTTWTTTMWTTTTWATAATCAATGATTTTTTTGATGAAAATAAATGTACAGTACCAGTCAAAAGTTTGGACACGCCTACTCMTTCAAGGGTTTTTCTTTATTTGTACAATTTTCTASATTGTAGAATAATAGTGAAGACATCAAAACTATGAAATAACACATATGGAATCATGTAGTAACCAAAAAAGTGTTAAAACAAATCAAAATATATTTTAGATTTTAGATTCTTCAAAGTAGCCACCCTTTGCCTTGATGACAGCTTTGCACACTCTCAACCTGCTTCACCTGGAAGGCTTTTCCAACAGTCTCGAAGAAGTTCCCACATTTGCTGAGCAATTGTTGGCTGCTTTTCCTTCACCCTGCGGTCCAACTCATCCCAAACCATCTCAATTGGGTTGAGGTTGGTTGATTGTGGAGACCAGGACATCTGATGCAGAACTCCATCACTCTCCTTCTTGGTCAAATAGCCCTTACACAGCCTGGAGGTGTGTTGGGTCATTGTCCTGTTGAAAAACAAATGATAGTCCCACTAAGTGCAAAACAGATGGGATGGCTMATCGCTGCAGAATGCTGTGGTAGCCATGCAGGTTAAGTGTGCCTTGAATTCAAAATAAATCACTGACAGTGTCACCAGCAAAGCACCCCTACACCATCACACCTCGCCCTCCATGCTTCACGGTGGGAACCACACATGCGGAGATCATCGTTCACCTACTTTGCGTCTCACAAAGACACTGCAGTTGGAACCAAAAATCTCAAATTGGACTCATCAGACCAATGGACAGATATCCAGCGGTCTAATGTCCATTGCTCATGTTTCTTGGCCCAAGCAAGTCTCTTCTTATTATTGGTGTCCTTGAGTAATGGTTTATTTGTAGCAATTTGACCATCAGGCATGATTCACGCACTCTCRTCTGAACAGTTGATGTTGAGATGTGTCTGTTACTTGAACGCTGTAAAGCATTTATTTGGGCTGCAATCTGAGGTGCAGTTAACTCGAATGAATGTATCCTCTGCAGCAGAGGTAACTCTGGGTCTTCCTTTCCTGTATCGGTCCTCATGAGAGCCAGTTTCATCACAGCGCTTGATTGTTTTTGTGACTGTACTTGAAGAAACTTTCAAAGTTCTTGAAATTTTCTGGATTGACTGACCTTCATGTCCTAAAGTAGTGATGGACTGTCATTTCTCTTTGCTTATTTGAGCTGTTTTTGCCATAATATGGACTTGGTCTATTACCAAATAGGCCTATCATCTGTATATCACTCCTACCTTGTCACAGCACAACTGATTGGCTCAAATGCATTAAGAAGGAAAGAAATTCCACAAATTAACTTTTAACAAGGCAGACCTGTTAATTGAAATGCATTCACCGTGACTACCTAATGAAGCTGGTTGAGAGAATGCTAAGAAGGTGCAAAGCTGTCATCAAGGCAAAGGTTGGCTACTTTGAAGAATCTCAAATATAAAATATATTTTGATTTGTTTAACACATTTTTGGTTACTACATGATTCCATATGTGTTATTTCATAGTTTTGATGTCTTCACTCTTATTCTGCAATTTAGAAAATAGTAAAATTAAAGAAAAACCCTTGAATGAGTAGTTGTGTCCAAACCTTTGACTGGTACTGTAAATCAAATCAAATMTTATTTCTCASGTGCTCTGTAAACACAAGTCATTTTTCAACAATGCAGAGTTAACGATAAAAACATTATAAATATACAGTGAATAATGAATAACAATGACAAATAATAATATCTTTGCTATACTCAGGGAGTACCAGAACCGAGTCGATGTGCAGAGGTACGAGGTAATTGAGGTAGCTATGTACATATAGGTAGGGTTAAAGTGACTAGGCAACAGTAAAGATAATAGACAGTAGCAGCAGCAGGTAGCCATTTGGTTAGCCAATTAGCAGTCTTGTTTATCAGTCTTATGGCTTGGATGTAGAAGCTGTTCAGGATCCTGTTGGTTCCAGACTCGATGCACTGGTACCYCTTGCCAACAGTCTATCGCTTTGGTGGCTGGAGTCTTTGAAAAAAATGTGGGCCTTCCTCTGACACCGCGTGGTATCGAAGTCCTGGATGGCAGGGAGCTCGGCACCAGTGATGTACTGGGCCGTAGTCACCACCCTCTGTAGCGTCTTGAGGTCGGGTGCCTTGCAGTTACCGTTTTCAAGCCAGTCAAGATGCTCTCAAGGGTGCAGCTGTCAAACTTTTTGAAGATCTGTGTGTGTGTGTGGACTATGTTAATTCCTTAGTGATGTGGAACACTGAGGAACTTGAAGCTCTCAACCCACTACACTACAGACCAGTCAGCTCCTTTGTCTTGCTGACGTTGCGGGAGAGGTTGTTGTCCTGGCATTGTCGTGTCGTCAGCAAACTTGATGATGGGCYTTGGAGAAGTGCCCGGACACACAGTTTATTTACTCCTATCAAATCAAATWGTATTAGTCACATGCCTCTGAATACAACAGGTGTAGACATGACAGTGAAATTCTTACTTCTGAGCCCCTAACCAACAATGCAGTTTAAAAGCAAAACCATTTTTTAAATAAGAATAAGAAACAAAGGTAACAAGTAATTAAAGAGCATCAGTAAAATAACAGTGCCTTGRGGTCGGAGGCCGAGCAGTTGCCATACGAGGCAGTGATGCAACCAGTCAGGATGCTCTCGATGGTGCAGCTGTAGAACCRTTTGAGGATCTGAGGACCCATGTCAAATATTTTCAGTCTCCCGAGGGGGAAAAGGTTTTGTTGTGCCCTCTTCACGACTGTCTTGGTGTGCTTGGACCATGTTAGTTTGTTGGTGATGTGGACACCAAGGAACTTGAAGCTTTCAACCTGCTCGACTACAGCCCCGTCGATGAGAATGGGGGTGTGCTTGTTCCTCTTTTTCCTGTAGTCCACAATCATCTCCTTTGTCTTGATCACGTTGAGGGAGAGGTTGTTGTCCTGGCACCACACAGCCAGGTCTCTGARCTCCTCCCTATAGCCTGTCTCATCGTTGTCGGTGATCAGAACAACCACTGTTGTGTTATCGGCAAATTTAATGATGGTGTTGGAGTCGTGCCTGGCTGTGCAGTCATGGGTGAACAGGGAGTACAGGAGAGGACTGAGCACGCACCCCTGAGGGGCCCCGTGTTGAAGATTAGCGTGGTGGATGTGTTTTTYCCTACCCTTACCACCTYGTGCCGGTCCGTCAGGAAGTCCAGGATCCAGATACGGAGGGAGGTGTTTTGTCCCAGGGTCCTTAGCTTATTGATGAGCTTTGAGGGCACTATGGTGTTTAACGCTGATCTGTAGTCAATGAATAGCATTCTCACATAGGTGTTCCTTTTGTCCAGGTAGGAAAGGGCAGTGTGGACAGCAGGTATATCTCACTATCACCCCCAAAGCCAATTCCTACTTTGGCCGCCTTTCCTTCCAGTTATCTGCTGCCAATGACTGGAACGAACTGCAAAAATCACTGAGCTGGAGACTCATATCTCCCTCACTAAATTTAAGCACCAGCTGTCAGAGCAACTCACAGGTCACTGCACCTGTACATAGACCATCTGTAAATAGCCCGTCCAACTACCTCATCCCCATACTGTTATTTATTTTATTTATTTTGCTCCTTTGAACCCCAGTATCTCTATTTGCACACTTATCTTCTGCACATCTATCACTCCAGTGTTTAATTGCTATATTGCAATTATTTCACCACCATGGCCTATTTATTGCCTTACCTCCCTTATCCTACCTCATTGCACACACTGTATGTAGACTTCTCTATTGTATTATTGACTGCATGTTTTGTTAATCCATGTGTAACACTGTGTTGTTGTTTGTGCGCAGTGCTTTGCTTTATCTTGGCCAGGTCGCAGATGTAATGAGAATTTGTTCTCAACTAGCCTACCTGGTTAAATAAAGGTTAAAAAAAAAATGTTGTGTAGAATTGTGTTTGGTAAATAAAGATTTAAAAAGGTAGTGGTAATATTTAATTCAGTAAAGAAATGTGTAGGCTGTTTAACTACCCTGTACCCGGATGAACTTACCTGTGCCAAGAAGATCACTTTTGAACAAACTGTGTTTTCAAACTTTAACTCTACGAGATCGATGTCCCTAAATCGGGTCGGTTGTTAATAACATGAGCTAATGTGACTAGAATGACGTTGTAAATAACAGACAACTTTCCAGGACATAAACATATCTTATATGGGAGAAAACTTACATTCTTGTTAATCTAACTGCACTGTCCAATTTACAGTAGCTATTACAGTGAATATATACAATGCATTGTTTGAGGAGAGTGGCACAACAACAAAACGCTTTAACAACCGGCAACTGTTTTGATACATTCACCTCTGAAGGTAAATAATGTACTTACATTCAGTAATCTTGCTCTGATTTGTCATCCAGAGGGTCCCAGAGATAAAAGGTAGCATAGTTTTGTTTGATCAAATCAATTTGATATTCAATGTAGAACTAGGTTCTACAGTTTCATTCCCTGCTGTCTCTGGCCCACACTCAGGTTACCCAGGTGTCTTTCTGTAGGAAGCTAATTATCCATAATGTATGACATTCTTGGGAGTGTGTAAAACTTAAATTTTTTGTTACCATAACATTTTGTATCTTCTCTATAGTTATGTACTTGAAAATGTATCAATTGACCAATTCGGCTCATTTGGAAAACTCCTGGCATACCTGATACATAATATAGTGTAGTAATGGAACGCTTCACTGAATCAGTCTGAAACTTTGCACTGCCATCTGGTGGCCAAAATCTACATTTCGCCTAACTCCTATCTGATTTATCTCTTGCATTTCAAAGTGAAAAATATTTTACCACATCTAATGTGTTATTCTCTTACATTCCTTGACGGAGTGATGCTGAATGTAAAAAAGGGCTCAACTTAACCCCACTCTTCCTAATGTAGAATACAATTAGATTATTTCAGTGTGTAGCTAGGCTTGAGAAAAAGTTTGAACCCTAACCCTAGCTTCATGCCCACATCCCAGTTCAGCCATAATCGTAGCCTCAACCATATCCTCAACAATAGTTTAACCCTAACCTTAGCTGTATGTGCATATCCAGGTTCAACCCTAACTCGAGATGTTACAGACTGAAACGTAAGAGGGAAGTTGAGCCTCTTCTCTAGTCTGCGGTGACATAGTACTCTAGTCTGCGGTGACATGGGACTCCAGTTACACAGTTAGATTTAAACTGTCTGGGGTCTAATTAATCTCTCCCTGATGAATACATGAATGTGAAGAAAGCCACATATTTTACACAAGCCTTCCACACACCCAGGAATATGATTACACTGCCCTAGAAAGCAGGGGAGAACCGTTTATCACCTGAACAAGCATAACCATGTCATGTTGAAGATTACTCACCATCCTGCATACCAAGCTGACACCTTATGAAATATCTTCCCCTGTGCTGACCTCACTTTCTACTGAACTAGCACAGTTTCTCTCTCTCTGCGCGTGTGTCTCTCTCTCTCTTTCGCTCTCTCTCTTGTCCTGTCTCATTGTCTCTTTGTCTCTAGTTCTCTCTTTCTCTCTTTTTATCTGAACATTGAAGGCACCACTTTTTTTCCCCTTTAACAAGTGACGAGTCCGACGTGAATGATTCTGAGAATTCGTAGACGATTGAATAAACCACCACTCCTTCCATTCTGCTAGCAAACGCGCAATCTTTGGAAAATAAAATCGATGACCTAAGATTAAACTACCAACGGGACATTCAAAACTGTAATATCTTATGCTTCACGGAGTCGTGGCTGTACGACGACATTATCAATATACAGCTGGCTGGTTATACGCTGTACCAGCAGGATAGACAGCGGCGTCTGGTAAGACAAGGGCGGCGGACTACATATTTTTGTAAATAACAGCTGTTGCATGATATCTAAGGAAGTCTCAAGTTTGCTCGCCTGAGGTAGAGTATCTCCCGATAAGCTGTAGACAACACTATCCACCCAGAGAGTTTTCATCTGTATTTTTCGTAGCTGTCTACATACCACCACAGACTGATACTGGCACGAAGACCGCACTGAATGAGCTCTATTCCGCATAAGCAAACAGGAAAACGCTCATCCAGAGCGGCGCTCCTAGTGGCCGGGGACTTAAATGCAGGGAAACTTAAATCCGTCTTACCAAATTTCTATCAGCATGTTATTAGAGTTAGATGCACTATTGTAAAGTGGTTGTTCCACTGGATATCATAAGGTGAATGCACCAATTTGTAAGTCGCTCTGGATAAGAGCGTCTGCTAATGACTTAAATGTAAATGTAAATGTTAAATGTGCAACCAGAGGGAAAAAACTCTGGACCACCTTTACTCCAC
Source organism: Salvelinus sp. IW2-2015 (assembly GCF_002910315.2). NCBI lineage: Eukaryota > Metazoa > Chordata > Actinopteri > Salmoniformes > Salmonidae > Salvelinus > Salvelinus sp. IW2-2015. The sequence continues at coordinate 10,993,315 of NC_036844.1, read as the reverse complement.
AAGCAAAGATGCATAAAAAGCTTACCCTCGCCCTCCATTTGGTAAATCTGACCATAATTCTATCCTCCTGATTCCTGTTCACAAGCAAAAATTTAAGCAGGAAGCACCAGTGACTCGATCAATAATAAAGTGGTGAGATGAAGCAGATGCTAAGCTACAGGACTGATTTACTAGCACAGACTGGAATATGTTCCAGGATTACCTCCGATGGCATTGAGGAGTACACCACGTTAGTCATTGGCTTCATCAATAAGTGCATCGATGACGTCGTCCCCACAAGTGATCGTACGTACATACCCCAACCAGAAGCCATGGATTACAGGCAGCTCCCGCACTGAGCTAAAAGCTAGAGCTGCCGCTTTCAAGGAGCGGGACTCTAACCTGGAAACTTATAAGAAATCCCACTATGCCCTCCGATGAACCATGAAACAGACAAAGCATAAATACAGGACTACTACACCGGCTCTGACGCTCGTCGGATGTGACAGGGCTTGCAAACTATTACAGACACAAAGAGAAGCACAGCCCGAGAGCTGCCCAGTGACACGAGCCTACCAGACGAGTTAAACTACTTCTATGTTCGCTTTGAGGCAAATAACACTGAAACATTGCATGAGAAAACCAGCTATTCCGGAAGAGTGTGTGATCACGCTCTTCACAGCCGATGTGAGTAATACCTTTAAAAGAGGTCAACATTCACAAGGCCGCAGGGCCAGACGGATTACCAGGACGTGTACTGCGAGCATGCAATGACCAACTGGCAAGTGTCTTCACTGACATTTTCAACCTGTCCCTGACTGAGTCGGTAACACCAACATGTTTCAAGCAGACCACCATGGTCCCTGTGCCCAAGAACACTAAGGTAACCTGCCTAAATGACTGCCGACCGGTAGCACTCACGTCTGTAGCCCTGAAGTGCTTTGAAAGGCTGGTAATGGCTCACATCAACACCATTATCCCAGAAACCTTAGACCTACTCCAATTTGCATACCTCCCCAACAGATTCACAGATGATGCAATCTGTATTGCAC
>NC_036844.1:10989761-10991015 GCF_002910315.2 Salvelinus sp. IW2-2015 | reverse complement strand
AAGGTTTTGTTGTGCCCTCTTCACGACTGTCTTGGTGTGCTTGGACCATGTTAGTTTGTTGGTGATGTGGACACCAAGGAACTTGAAGCTTTCAACCTGCTCGACTACAGCCCCGTCGATGAGAATGGGGGTGTGCTTGTTCCTCTTTTTCCTGTAGTCCACAATCATCTCCTTTGTCTTGATCACGTTGAGGGAGAGGTTGTTGTCCTGGCACCACACAGCCAGGTCTCTGARCTCCTCCCTATAGCCTGTCTCATCGTTGTCGGTGATCAGAACAACCACTGTTGTGTTATCGGCAAATTTAATGATGGTGTTGGAGTCGTGCCTGGCTGTGCAGTCATGGGTGAACAGGGAGTACAGGAGAGGACTGAGCACGCACCCCTGAGGGGCCCCGTGTTGAAGATTAGCGTGGTGGATGTGTTTTTYCCTACCCTTACCACCTYGTGCCGGTCCGTCAGGAAGTCCAGGATCCAGATACGGAGGGAGGTGTTTTGTCCCAGGGTCCTTAGCTTATTGATGAGCTTTGAGGGCACTATGGTGTTTAACGCTGATCTGTAGTCAATGAATAGCATTCTCACATAGGTGTTCCTTTTGTCCAGGTAGGAAAGGGCAGTGTGGAGTGCAATACAGATTGCATCATCTGTGAATCTGTTGGGGAGGTATGCAAATTGGAGTAGGTCTAAGGTTTCTGGGATAATGGTGTTGATGTGAGCCATTACCAGCCTTTCAAAGCACTTCAGGGCTACAGACGTGAGTGCTACCGGTCGGCAGTCATTTAGGCAGGTTACCTTAGTGTTCTTGGGCACAGGGACCATGGTGGTCTGCTTGAAACATGTTGGTGTTACCGACTCAGTCAGGGACAGGTTGAAAATGTCAGTGAAGACACTTGCCAGTTGGTCATTGCATGCTCGCAGTACACGTCCTGGTAATCCGTCTGGCCCTGCGGCCTTGTGAATGTTGACCTCTTTTAAAGGTATTACTCACATCGGCTGTGAAGAGCGTGATCACACACTCTTCCGGAATAGCTGGTTTTCTCATGCATGTTTCAGTGTTATTTGCCTCAAAGCGAACATAGAAGTAGTTTAGCTCGTCTGGTAGGCTCGTGTCACTGGGCAGCTCTCGGGCTGTGCTTCTCTTTGTAGTCTGTAATAGTTTGCAAGCCCTGTCACATCCGACGAGCGTCAGAGCCGGTGTAGTAGTCCTGTATTTATGCTTTGTCTGTTTCATGGTTCATCGGAGGGCATAGTGGGATTT
>NC_036844.1:10972826-10989166 GCF_002910315.2 Salvelinus sp. IW2-2015 | reverse complement strand
AGAAGAGTTTGGTAAAGACGGATTTTAAAGTTTCCTGCATTATAAGTCACGAGGGACACTAGGCTGACGGACGCGCCTGCCGCCTCTGGATGAGCGTTTTCCTGTTTGCTTATGGCGGAATAGAGCTCATTCAGTGCGGTCTTCGTGCCAGTATCAGTCTGTGGTGGTATGTAGACAGCTACGAAAAATACAGATGAAAACTCTCTGGGTGGATAGTGTTGTCTACAGCTTATCYGGAGATACTCTACCTCAGGCGAGCAAAACTTGAGACTTCCTTAGATATCATGCAACAGCTGTTATTTACAAAAATATGTAGTCRGCCGCCRCTTGTCTTACCAGACGCCGCTGTTCTATCCTGCTGGTACAGCGTATAACCAGCCAGCTGTATATTGATAATGTCGTRGTACASCCACGACTCCGTGAAGCATAAGATATTACAGTTTTGAATGTCCCGTTGGTAYTTTAATCTTAGGTCATCGATTTTATTTTCCAAAGATTGCGCGTTTGCTAGCAGAATGGAAGGAAGTGGTMGTTTATTCYATCYRCTACGAATTCTCAGAATCATTCARGTCGGACTCGTCACTTGTTAAAGGGGAAAAAAAGTGGTGCCTTCAATGTTCAGATAAAAAGAGAGAAAGAGAGAACMAGAGACAAAGAGACAATGAGACAGGACAAGAGAGAGAGCGAAAGAGAGAGAGAGACACACGCGCAGAGAGAGAGAAACTGTGCTAGTTCAGCAGAAAGTGAGGTCAGCACAGGGGGAAGATATTTCATAAGGTGTCAGCTTGGTATGCAGGATGGTGAGTAATCTTCAACATGACATGGTTATGCTTGTTCAGGTGATAAACGGTTTCTCCCCTGCTTTCTAGGGCAGTGGTAATCATATTCCTGGGGTGCTGTGGAGGCTGTGTAAAATATGTGGCTTCTTCATTCATTCATGTATTCATCAAGGGAGAGAATTAATTGACCCAGACAGTTTAATTCCTACTGTGTAAGCTGTTAGTCAGTGTCACCGCAGACTCGAGTACTATGTACCGCAAGACTAGAGAAGAGGCTCAACTTCCTTTACGTTTCAGTCTGTAGACATTCGAGTTTAGGGTTGAACACGGATATGCACATAGACAGCCTAAGGTTTAAGGGTTAAACTATTGTTGAGGATATGGGTTGAGGCTACGATTATGGCTGAACTGGGATGGTTTGGGCATGAACTAGCGGTTTTAGGGTTTCACACTTTTTCTCAGCCCTCGCTAACACCCTGAATAATTCATTGTATTCTACATTAGGGAAGAGTGGGTAAGTTGAGCCCTTTTTTTACATTCAGCATCACTCCGTCAAGGGAATGTACGAGAATAACACCATTAGAATGTGGTAAATAATTTTTTCACTTTGAAATGCAATGAGATAAATCAGTGGGGGAGGAAGTTAAGGCCGAATTGTAGATTTTGGGCCACCAGATGGCAGTGCAAAGTTTCAGACTGATTCAGTGAAGCGTTCCATTTTTACTACACTATATTATGTATCAGGTATGCCAGGAGTTTTTCCAAAATGAAGCCGAATCTGGGTCAATCTTGATACATTTCAGTACATAACGTATAGAAGACAAGCTACAAAATGTTATCGGTGAAAACAAAAATTTAAGCTTTAACACTCCACCAATTTCATAGATTATGGATAATTAGCTTCCCTACAGAAAAGACACACTGGGTAACCTGGGTGTGGGGCCAGAGACAGCAGGGAGATGAAACTGTAGAACCAGTTCCTACATTTGAATATCAAAATTGATTTGATCAACAAAACTATGCTACCTTTTATCTCTGGGACCCTCTGGATGACAACAAGAGCAAGATTACTGAATGTAAATTATTTACCTTCAGAGGTGAATGTGATCAAAACGTTGCCGTGTTAAAGCGTTTTGTTGTTGTGCACTCTCCTCAAACAATAGCATTGTTATATTCACTGTAATAGCTACTGTAATTGGACAGTGCAGTTAGATTAACAAGAATGTAAGTTTTCTGCCATATAAGATATGTTTATGTCCTGGAAGTTGTTCTGTTATTACCAACGTCATTCTAGTCACATTAGCCATGTATTACAACCGACCGATTTAGGGACACCGATCTCGTAGAGTTAAAGTTTTTGAAAACACAGTTTGTTCAAAAGTGATCTCTTGGCACAGGTAAGTTCATCCGGGTACAGGGTAAGTTAAACAGCCTACACATTTCTTTACTGAATTAAATATTACCACTACCTTTTTAAATCTTTATTTACCAAAACACAATTCACACAATCTTTTTTTTTTACCTTTATTTAACCAGGTAGGCTAGTTGAGAACAAATTTCATTTACAACTGCGACCTGGCAAGATAAAGCAAAGCACTGCGACACAAACAACAACACAGTGTTACACATGGAATAAACAAACATGCAGTCAATAATACAATAGAGAAAGTCTACATACAGTGTGTGCAAATGAGGTAGGATAAGGGAGGTAAGGCAATAAATAGGCCATGGTGGTGAAATAATTGCAATATAGCAATTAAACACTGGAGTAATAGATGTGCAGAAGATAAGCGTGCAAATAGAGATACTGGGGTTCAAAGGAGCAAAAATAAATAAACAGTAATGGGGATGAGGTAGTTGGATGGGCTATTTACAGATGGCTATGTACAGGTGCAGTGACCTGTGAGTTGCTCTGACAGCTGTGCTATAATTTTAGTGAGGGGATATGAGTTCCATCCAGCTCAGTGATTTTTGCAGTTCGTCTCCAGTCATTGGCAGCAGATAACTGGAAGGAAAGGGGCCAAAGTAGGAATTGGCTTTGGGGTGAAGTGAGATATACTGCTGGAGCGGCGTGCTATGGGTAGGTGTTGCTATGGTGACCAGTGAGCTGAGATAAGGCTGGAATTTTCTTAGCAAAGACATATAGTTACACTGGAGCCAGTGGGTATGGCAACGAATATGAAGCGAGGCCAGCCAACGAGAGCATACAGGTTGCAGTGGTGGATAGTATATGGGGCTTTGGTAACAAAACGGATGGCACTGTGATAGACTGCATCCAATTTGCTGAGTAGAGTGTTGGAGGCTACTTTGTAAAGTACATCGCCAAGTCAAGGATGGTAGTATAGTCAGTTTTTACGAGGGGTATGTTTGCAGCATGAGTGAAGGATGCTTTTTTGGCGAAATTGGAAGCCGATTCTAGATTTATTTTGGATTGGAGATGCTCATGTGAGTCTGGAAGGAGAGTTTACAGTCTAACCAGACACCTAGATATTTGTAGTTGTCCATATTCTAAGTCAGAACCGCCAGAGTGGTGATGCTTGACGGGCGGGCAGGTGGGCAGCGATCAGTTGAAGAGCATGCATTTAGTTTTACTTGCATTTAAGAGCAGTTGGAGGCCATGGAAGGAGAGTTGTATGGCATGAAGCTCGTCTGGAGGTTAGTTAACACAGTGTCCAAAGAAGGGCCAAATTATCACAAATGGTTGTCGTCTGCGTAGAGGTGGTCAGAGAATCACCAGCAGCAAAGCGACATCTTTGATGTATACAGAAGAAAGAGTTGGCCCCGAGAATTGAACCTGTGGCACCCCCATAGAGGCCAGAGGTCCGGACAACAGGCCCTCCGATTTGACACGACTGACTCTGTCTGAAAGTAGTTGGTGAACCAGGCGAGGCAGTCATTTGAAAAACCAAGGCTATTGAGTCTGCCGATAAGAATGCGGTGAATGACAGAGTCGAAAGCCTTGGCCAGGGTCGATGAATAACTGCACAGTATTGTCTCTTATCGATGGAGGTTATGATATCGTTTAAGACCTTGAGCATGGCTGAGGTGCACCCTAGATCAGCTGAAACCAGATTGCATAGCGGAGAAGGTACGGTTGGATTCGAAATGGTCGGTGATTGTTTGTTAACTTGGCTTTCGAAGACCTTAGAAAGGCAGGGTAGGATGATATAGGTCTGTGCAGTTTGGGTCTAGAGTGCTACCCCTGTGAAGAGGGTGATGACCGCGGCAGATTTCCAATCTTTGGGGATTCTCAGACGATACGAAAGAGGAGGTTGAACAAGCTAGTAATAGGGGTTTGCAACAATTTCGGCAGATCATTTTAGAAATAGAGGGTCCAGGTTGTCTAGCCCGGCTGATTTGTAGTGGTCCAGATTTTGGCAGCTCTTTCAGAGCATCAGCTATCTGGATTTGGGTGAAAGAGAAATGGGGAGGCTTGGGCAAGTTGCTGTGGGGGGTGCAGAGCTGTTGACCGGGGTAGGGGTAGCCAGGTGGAATGCATGCCAGCCATAGAAAAATGCTTATTGAAATTCTCAATTATCATGGATTTATCGGTGGTGACAGTGTTTCCTAGCCTCAGTGCAGTGGGCAGCTGGGAGGAGGTGCTCTTATTCTCCATGGACTTTACAGTGTCCCAGAACTTTTGGGAATTTGTGCTAGAGTTTGCAAATTTCTGTTTGAAAGCTAGCCTTTGCTTTCCTAACTGCCTGTGTATATTGGTTCCTAACTTCCCTGAAAGTTGCATATGTGGGGGGCTATTCCATGCTAATGCATACGCCACAGGATGTTTGTGCTGGTCAAGGGCAGGTCTGGAGTGAACCAAGGCCCTATATCTGTTCCTGGTTCAACATTTTTTGAATGGGGCATGCTTATTTAAGATGGTGAGGAAAGCACTTTTAAAGAATAACCAGGCATCCTCTACTGTCGGAATGAGGTCAARATCCTTCCAGGATACCCGGGCCAATTACAATCGCTTTTTTGTCTTTTAATAATTTMAAGCATATTTTAACAACTAACAAACACTGAGTACTTTTTAAAACACTTTTAACATAGGCCAGGCCCTGTATTTACCTCCTATCCCAGCAGGAATGCCTTGCATTACGCCTGGGAAGAAAACACTTCAAGGATGCACTTTCATGCTAGGTTAAGGACATATTGGAGCTTATAGACACGCCAATGGATGTTTAGAACAATCCTAAAATGATATTCTTTGGTTTAGATAAAAGCGTCATAAAACCTCTAGCACAATAAATTAATTTGACTTTGTGAAAATMGTGTATTGTTTCCTAGAAACAAGGGAGGCTCAACTTAAACCACTCTCTCCTACAGTAAATTTCTAGCTTAGTTGATTATTTGAGTCAGGGGGAGGAACAGTGTGACACCTTTCAGCTCTACGCTCAATAAGCTAATATGTACACTGAACAAAAATATAWAACACAACATGTAAAGTGTTGGTCCCATGTTTCATGAGCTGAAATAAAAGATCCCAGAAATGTTCCATACGCACAAAAACYTTTTTCTCTAAAATGTGTACAAATTAGTTTACATCCCTTTTAGTGACCATTTCTCCTTTGCAAAGGCAATCCATCCACTTGACAGGTGTGGCATATCAAGAAGCTGATTAAACAGCATGATCATTACACAGGTGTACCTTGTGCTGTGTATAATAAAAGGGTACTCTAAAATGTGCAGTTTTATCACAAAACACCACAGATATCTCATGTTTTGAGGGAGCATGCAATTAGCATGCTGACTGCAGAAATGTCCACCAGAGCTGTTGCCAGAGAATGTAATGTCAATTTTGCTACCATAAGCCACCTCCAACATTGTTTAAGAGAATTTGACAATACGTCCAACCGGCCTCACAACCGCAGACCATGTGTAWGGCATTATGTGGGCGAGCGGTTTACTGATGTCAACGTTGTGAACCGAGTGCCCCATGGTGGCGGTGGGGTTATTGTATGGACAAGTATAAGCTATAGACAACGAACACAATTGCATTTTATCGATGGCAATTTGAATGTACAGAGATACCGTGACAATGGGATGAATGACCCATCAACAGCCTGATCAACTCTATACAAAGGAGATGTGTCACGCTGCATGAGGCAAATGGTGGTCACACTAGATACTGACTGGTTTTCTGATCCACACCCATACTTTWWAAAAAAGGTATCTGTATTCCCAGTCATCTGAAATTAGGGCCTAATGAATGTATTTCAATTGACTGATTCCTTTATATGAACGTGCATACCAAATCTTTGAAAGTGTTGCATGTTGCGTTTATATTTTTGTTTAGTGTAATTCCAGTTATAGGGATTACATAATGAGATAATCTCGATCCTGGCTGACAGCCGTAAGATGACTGATGTCACTGAAACAGGGTGATAAGTATTTGTTTGATGTGACATGGCTGATAGGCAATGATTTACTTACACACCGATCAGTGCCTCGGCCCTCGTGACATCAAAGCCTGACGAGCACTCTGACAACAMTCCCCCCCACGGCCCCCGCCCCACACCATGACTGACAGGGCCAATAAGGCAAATGTCATCCTTCCTTCTTAATTTATTATGCGGTCTCTCATACAAAAACACAGGCAGGCTCAGGCCAACACAAACACACACACATAGGGAAAGCAGCACTGAAAATCAAGCTGCTYGTCACATGAACTTTTTTGCAATTCTCAGGGATTTCAATCTAATAACAGAATACGAAAATCCAGTCAAAACTGATCAACTCCCTTGAGTGGACAAACAGTGTTATCCTATCTGGWTTCCTGCATTGGGATAGTAACTCGTCACGTAAAAGGAAAGCAAATAAACAGGACAAAATACACATTTAGCACCTTTCGGCAGTCTTTCGAAATTAGCCCAACGTTACCCTAGTCTTTGTTTAACCACGAGTCAAGTGTTTAGACAGACGGTGTCGGGGCTGCTGCCGTGTCTGGAGAGAAGACAGGTTTAGGGTGTGTGTTGAGCGCTGACAGATGTGGGACAGAATAATTTGTGTGTGTGTGTGCTTTTGCGTGCATGCATTGATAATTTGTCTGTGTGTGGTGTGTGTGTGTGTTGTGTGTGTGTGTGTGTGTGTGTGTGTGTGTGTGTGTGTGTGTTGTGTGTGTGTTGTGTGTGGTGTGTGTGTGTGTGTGTGTGCGTGCGTTTGGCGACTAGTGCGCCACTGGTGTGCAGTGTTGTGTACGTGCATGCATTCTGAGACTGTAATACATCTTTCCCTCTGTAATGGGGTGTTTGGGGTTAGGAATGGATGTTGCTGGCCAGCGATTATGCTGGTATGCACCCAGCACACAGCCTACATTATGCCTAACCATCAGTCGTGTATAGCCCTCGGCTCTCAAGATGGCTGCCATATATTAGTCTTCTTTGACATGCAGGCTGTGAGTGAGGGTTGGATGAAGGGTTAAGTAAATAAAGTCACTCAACTGGGTAGCATTCAAAAAGCAAAGAAATGCCCCCCCCCCTACAGTCAGCGTAAGCAGCCCACAGACTTCCCTATCAAAGTGACTTATTGAACTGGCTGACTGGGTCAATAGGTACCATAGATCTGGGTCCGGTCGGTTGCACTGTTACACCCTGCCTTTTTATTCGATTTTATAGACAGACTCAAGATTAATGATGGCGGTTCAGAATGAGAACGATCGGCTCGTGGTTTCAGCCACTAACTCATTATAAAGCTGAGAATCACACAAATTAGGACTGTGTTTTGCTTCCTGTGTTGTAGTGTTTGACAATGAACACAGCAAACACACTCACTGATTAAACACTAGTCAGATTTCGGGTGTTCTGCAAAAAATCGCCCTAAAGGAAGCGAAATCAAAGGGGGTGTAAAAACATCTTTGATGTCAAATGAGATGTCCCAAAAATAATGTTCCCTCTGATCTGATCCAGGCCTCATCCTCTAGAAGCCTGATCTCTTTGAATCTATCTCCCCACCCACAGACCCACAGCTAGCAGATAACTGCTCCTCTCCTCTCCCTGCCTGCTGGCTGACTACAATGGCAGCTTTTGTTGTGTGGCATGCCAAGGGGGAATGTGTGTGCGCGCGTGCACGCTTGCTTGCTTGCTTGCTTGTGTTTGCGTGTATGTTTGAGGAAGTGGATAAGCTCTTGTGATTTTAAATATGTGAGTAAGTGATGGTCGAGATTAGCTGGTGACAGGCAGCCAGGCAGGTGGAGGGACTAGACGATAAAACAAACAGGCTCTGAGCATCACGCTGCTTAGAGATAAGTGCTCTGTTCACTACAGCTGACTGACAGCAGCCTCACACAGATTAGCATTGTTTAACTATGGAAACGAACACACATTATAACATGTACWGATGGTGTGAGAGAGAGAGTGTGTATGTACGTTCATGCTTGCATGTGGTTTATTTATCAGTACAAACTTGCTGTCAATCATGTCAGGGTGTGTGTGTGTTGGGTAGTACAGGGACATAAAAATATATTATAACTGGCCTTGATCTTAATGCACTTTCAGAGGAATGCTTGTCTGGCAGACAGAGTGCGAGAGAACTTGAGAGATTTATGACCATTTTAAAATGAAAGACTCCATTGGTTATAGAAGATCATTATAAATRATCCACCACCTCAAGGTCAATAAATACCAGCGTTGGATATTGAAAATGAATGTGTGTGTGTCTGTGTGTGTGTTTAGTCACTAGGTAGACCCTCCACCCAGTATACAACATTCTATAGTGTATACCACAGTACAGGGATCAGATCTATCAATCATTGGGCCATGTTTAGATACTGTAGGTCTGTCAAGATGGCTGCCGTTGTTTTGCTGAGCGGCGTTGCTATGATCATGTTTCAGTTTCAAGTTTTATCAGTTGTACGTACGGGATAGGCATGGTATACATCGTCCAACAAAATGCTTACTTGCAGTAAAAAAAAGAAAAATCCGAACATAAAGTAAATGGCTCAGTAGAATAAACAATTTAGCAAAAGTATAATACAGAAAGGCACAATCTATAGTACAATATTTACATGTGTATTGGGGAAGAGGGGAGGGGGGAAAGTGTATAAATTGAGCAGTATAATAAAAGTCTGATAGCAGCAGTTGTGATGTGTGCTAAGGTGCAGAGAATCAGAGCAGGTGGTCAGTCCAGTTCAAGTGTTCAGCAGTCTGAAAGAAACTGTCTTTGAGATGGTTGGTATCAGACCTCATGCTCCGATACCATCTGCCCAAAGATAAGGGAGAGAACAGCTCGTGGCTGGTGTGTGGGGGGTCCTTGATGATGCTGCGTGCCCTCCTCAGGCACTGTTTKGAGTAGATCTTCTGGATGGGTGGAAGCACGGTCCCAGTGATGTACTGGGCCGTCTTCACTACCCATTGGAGGGCCTTGCGGTCGTGGACGGAGCAATTCCCGTACCAGGCGGTTTTGGAACCGGTCAGGACGCTCTCGATGGTGCAGTGGTAGTATCTGAAGAGGACCCGGGGCGTCAGCCGCCATAGGAAGTAGAGACGCTGTTGTGCCCTCGACAAGATGATGTGGATGCTGAGGAACTTAAAACTCGTAATTCTCTCTACTACGGTCCCATTGACATGGATCGGGCCATGTTCTCTGATCAGAGAGAGAGAGTCTGGGAGATAGATCTCCATAGGAACCCACTGGGCAAAAACTGCTTGAATAGAAAATGCAATATGTAGACGTTGAATCAATGTGGAAAACTGATTGGATCGACTTAAGGGAATTTAGTGTTTTTTTTACKCAACTTTGAACCTTAATCCAATGACATGGTGAAATGTTTTGTTGATTTCAAATTGAATTAATGTTGGTTCCCAACTGAACCAAATGTAAATCAAAACCAAACATTGAAATGACATCTGTGCCCAGTAGGAAGCCTGCCTCCACACCATCAACAACAGGAAACGTGTCACAGCTGTTACTGACCAACTTCAAGGTGACTGGTGGAAATTCCAGGCCATTGTTCAGGTCGGCCCTCCCTTTCTCTCTCCCTCTCTCTTCTCTGCCTTTTCTTTTGTCCTCCCCCTGCTGTGTCATTCTTCCTCTTCTCTCCCCTCCCCCATACCATTCTTATTTTCCTTTTCATGTTGATGGTCAAGGGAGTAAACACTGAGGGGTACAAAGCAAGACCAATTAGTTGGCTGACTGACTTTGAAAAACTCACACATCCAACTAAGTGAGATACGGTATCGTTGCCTCCACCATGCCTGTGTCTCATCAAGTACAGAGTGCAGATCCTCCATGCAGCTGCAGTCTCTCCAGTGGTGTTGAACTTTGACCTTGTTCCCTGATGTCATGTTTCTCCAGCACTCTGCCTCTTATCACCACCACGACACTGATGGCTGTACAAATAAAATTGTATTGGTCGCGTACACATATTTCTTTTTTTGTTTCACCTTTATTTAACCAGGTAGGCTAGTTGAGAACAAATTCATTTACAACTGCGACCTGGCCAAAGATAAAAGCAAAGCACTGCGACACAAACAAACAACACAGTGTTACACATGGATTAAACAAACATGCAGGTCATATACAATAGAGAAGTCTACATACAGTGTGTGCAAATGAGTAGGATAAGGAGGTAAGGGCAATAAATAGGCCATGGTGGTAACATAATTGCATATAGCAATTAAACACTGAGTGATAGATGTGCAGAAGATAAGCTGCAAATAGAGATACTGGGGTTACAAGGAGGCAAAATAAATACAGTATGGGAAGATGAGGTAGTTGGATGGGCTATTTACAGAATGGCTATGTACAGCTGCAGTGACCTGTGAGCTGCTCTGCACAGCTGGGTTGCTTAATTTAGTGAGGAGATATGAGTCTCCAGCTCGTGGATTTTGCAGTTCGTCTCCAGTCATTGGCAGGCAGATAACTGGAAGAAGGGTGGCCAAAGTAGGAATTGGTCTTTGGGGTGACAGTGAGATATACCTGCTGAGCCGGTGCTATGGGTAGGTGTGCTATGTGACCAGTGAGCTGAGATGAAGGCTGGATTTCCTAGCAAAGACATATAGATGAACGTGGACAGTGGTATGGCAACGAATATCTGAAGCGAGTGCCAGCCAACGAGAGCTTCCAGGTTGTCAGTGGTGATAGTATATGGGCTTTGGTAAACAAAACGGATGGCAGCTGGTGATAGACTGGCATCCAATTTGCTGAAGGTAGAGTGTTGGAGGCTACTTTGTAAAGTACATCGGCAAAGTCAAGGATCCGGTAGTATAGTCAGTTTACGAGGGTATGTTTTGCAGGCATGACGTGAAGGATGCTTTTTTGGCGAAATCTGGAAGCGATCTAGATTTAATTTTGGATTGGAGATGCTTCATGGTGAGTCTGGAAGGAGAGTTTACAGTCCCTAACCCAGACACCTAATATTGTAGTTGTCCATATTCCTAAGTTCAGAACCTCCAGAAGTGGTGATGCTTTGACGGGCGGCAGGTGTGGCAGCGGCGATCAGTTGAAGAGCATGCATTTAAGTTTTACTTGCATTAAGAGCAGTTGGAGGCCATGGTAAGGGAGAGTTGTATGGCATTGAAGCTCGTCTGGCAGGTTAAGTTACACAGTGTCCAAAGAAGGGCCAGAATTATACACAAATGGTTCTCTGCGTAGAGGTGGATCAGAGAATTCACCAGCAGCAAGAGCGACTCTTTGATGTATACAGAGAAAGAGTTGGCCCCGAGAATTGAACCCTGTGCACCCCATAGAGACGCGCAGAGTCCGGACAACACAGGCCCTCCGATTTGACACACTGACTCTGTCTGAGAAGTAGTTGGTGAACCAGGCGAGGCAGTCATTTGAAAAACCAAGGCTATTGAGTCTGCCGATAAGAATGCGGTGAATGACAGAGTCGAGGCCTTGGCCAGGTCGATGATATATTGGGCACAGTATTCGTCTCTTTATCGATGGAGGTTATGATATCGTTTAAAGACCTTGAGCATGGCTGAGGTGCACCATGACCAGCTTGGAAACCAGATTGCATACGGAGAAGGTACGGTTGGATTCGAAATGGTCGGTGATCTGTTTGTTTAACTTGGCTTTCGAAGACCTTAGAAATGGCAGGGTAGGAGGATAAGGTCTGTGCAGTTTGGGTCTAAGAGTGTCTACCCCTGTGAAGAGGGTTGATGACCGCGGCAGATTTCCATCTTTGGGGATCTCAGACGATACGAAAGAGAGGTTGAACAAGCTAGTATAGGGGTTTGCAACACTTCGGCAGATCATTTTAGAAATAGAGGGCCAGGTTGTCTAGCCCGGCTGATTTGTAGTGGTCAGATTTTGCAGCTCTTTCAGAAGCATCAGCTATCTGGATTTGGGTGAAAGAGAATGGGGAGGCTTGGGCAAGTTGCTGTGGGGGGTGGCAGAGCTGTTGACCGGGGTAGGGGTAGCCAGGTGGAATGCATTGGCCAGCCATAGAAAAATGCCTTATTGAAATTCTCAATTATCATGGATTTATCGGTGGTGACAGTGTTTCCTAGCTCAGTGCATGTGGCAGCTGGGAGGAGTGCTCTTATTCTCCATGGACTTTACAGTGTCCAGAACTTTTGAATTTGTGCTAGAGTTTGCAAATTTCTGTTTGAAAAGCCTAAGCCTTTGCTTTCCTAACTGCCTGTGTATATTGGTTCCTAACTTCCCTGAAAGTTGCATATCGTGGGGCTATTCCATGCTAATGCAGTACGCCCACAGGATGTTTGTGCTGGTCAAGGGCAGGTCTGGAGTGAACAAGGGCTATATTCTGTTCCTGGTTCAACATTTTTGAAATGGGGCATGCTTATTTAAGATGGTGAGGAAAGCACTTTTAAAGAATAACCAGGCATCCTCTACTGTCGGAATGAGGTCAACATCCTTCCAGGATACCCGGGCCAATTACAATCGTTTTTGTCTTTTAATAATTTTAAGCCATATTTAACAACTAACAAACACTAGTACTTTTTAAAACACTTTACATAGGCCAGGCCCTGTATTTACCTCCTATCCCAGCAGGAATGCCTTGCATTACGCCTGGGAAGAAAACACTTCAAGGATGCACTTTCATGCTAGGTTAAGACATATTGGAGCTTATAGACACGCCAATGGATGTTTAGAACCAATCCTAAAATGATATTCTTTGGTTTAGAATAAAAGCGTCATAAAACCTCTAGCACAATAATTAATTTGACTTTTGAAAATGGTGTATTGTTCCTAGAAACAAGGGAGGCTCAACTTAAACCACTCTCTCCTAAGTAAATTTCTAGCTTAGTTGATTATTTGAGTCAGGGGGAGGAACAGTGTGACACCTTTCATCTCTACGCTTAATAAGCTAATATGTACACTGAACAAAAATATAAAACACAACATGTAAGTGTTGGTCCCATTGTTTCATGAGCTGAAATAAAAGATCCCAGAAAGTTCCATACGCACAAAAACCTTTTTCTCTAAAATGTGTACAAATTAGTTTACATCCCTTTTAGTGACCATTTCTCCTTTGCAAAGGCAATCCATGCCACTTGACAGGTGTGGCATATCAAGAAGCTGTTAAACAGCATGATCATTACACCAGGTGTACCTTGTGTGTGGTATAATAAAAGGGTACTCTAAAATGTGCACGTTTATCACAAAACACCACAGATATCTCATGTTTTGAGGGACATGCAATTGGCATGCTGACTGCAAGGAAATGTCCCCAGAAGCTGTTGCCAGAGAATGTAATGTCAATTTTGCTACCATAAGCCACCTCCAACATTGTTTAAGAGAATTTGCCAATACGTCCAACCGGCCTCACACCGCAGACCATTGTGTAAGGCATTATGTGGGCGAGCGGTTTACTGATGTCAACGTTGTGAACCGAGTGCCCCATGGTGGGGTGGGGTTATTGTATGGACAAGTATAAGCTATAGACACGAACACAATTGCATTTATCGATGGCAATTTGAATGTACAGAGATACCGTGACAATGGGATGAATGACCCATCAACAGCCTGATCAACTCTATACAAAGGAGATGTGTCACGCTGCATGAGGCAAATGGTGGTCCACACTAGATACTGACTGTTTTCTGATCCACACCCATACTTTAAAAAAAAGGTATCTGTATTCCCAGTCATCTGAAATTAGGGCCTAATGATGTATTTCAATTGACTGATTCCTTTATATGAACGTGCATACCAAATCTTTGAAAGTGTTGCATGTTGCGTTTATATTTTTGTTTAGTGTAATTCCAGTTATAGGGATTACATAATGAGATAATCTCGATCCCTGGCTGACAGCCGTAAGATGACTGATGTCACTGAAACAGGGTGATAAGTATTTGTTTGATGTGACATGGCTGATAGGCAATGATTACTTACACACCGATCAGTGCCTCGCCCTCGTGACATCAAAGCCTGACGAGCACTCTGACAACATTCCCCCCCACGGCCCCCGCCCCACACCATGACTGACAGGCCAATAAGGCAAATGTCATCCTTCCTTCTTAATTTATTATGCGGTCTCTCATACAAAAACACAGGCGGCTCCGGCCAACACAAACACACACATAGGGAAAGCAGCACTGAAAATCAAGCTGCTGGTCACATGAACTTTTTTGCAATTCTCAGGGATTTCAATCTAATAACAGAATACGAAAATCCAGTCAAAACTGATCAACTCCCTTGAGTGGACAAACAGTGTTATCCTATCTGGTTTCCTGCATTGGGATAGTAACTCGTCACGTAAAAGGAAAGCAAATAACAGGACAAAAATACACATTTAGCACCTTTCGGCAGTCTTTCGAAATTAGCCCAACGTTACCCTAGTCTTTGTTTAACCACGAGTCAAGTGTTTAGACAGCCGGTGTCGGGCTGCTGCCGTGTTCTGGAGAGAAGACAGGTTTAGGGTGTGTGTTGAGCGCTGACAGATGTGGGACAGAATAATTTGTGTGTGTGTGTGCTTTTGCGTGCATGCATTTATATTTGTCTGTGTGTGTGTGTGTGTGTGTGTGTGTGTGTGTGTGTGTGTGTGTGGTGTGTGTGTGTGTGTGTGTGTGTGTGTGTGTGTGTGTGTGGTGTGTGTGTGTGTGTGCGTGCGTGCGTGCGTGTGTGTGCGTGTGTGTGTGTACGTGCATGCATTCTGAGACTGTAATACATCTTTCCCTCTGTAATGGGGTGTTTGGGGTTAGGAATGGATGTTGCTGGCCAGCGATTATGCTGTATGCACCCAGCACACAGCCTACATTATGCCTAACCATCAGTCGTGTATAGCCCTCGGCTCTCAAGATGGCTGCCATATATTAGTCTTCTTTGACATGCAGGCTGTGAGTGAGGTTGAGATGAAGGGTTAAGTAAATAAAGTCACTCAACTGGGTAGCATTCAAAAGCAAAGAAATGCCCCCCCCCTACAGTCAGCGTAAGCAGCCCACAGACTTCCCTATCAAAGTGACTTTATGAACTGGCTGACTGGGTCAATAGGTACCATAGATCTGGGTCCGGTCGGTTGCACTGTTACACCCTGCCTTTTTATTCGATTTATAGACAGACTCAAGATTATGATGGCGGTTCAGAATGAGAACGATCGGCTCGTGGTTTCAGCCACTAACTCATTATAAAGCTGAGAATCACACAAATTAGGACTGCGTTTTGCTTCCTGTGTTGTAGTGTTTGACAATGAACACAGCAAACACACTCACTCGATTAAACACTAGTCAGATTTCGGGTGTTCTGCAAAAAATCGCCCTAAAGGAAGCGAAATCAAAGGGGGTGTAAAAATCTTTGATGTCAAATATTTGATCAAACAAAACTATGCTACCTTTTATCTCTGGGACCTTCTGGATGACAAATCAGAGCAAGATTACTGACTGTAAGTACATTATTTACCTTCAGAGGMGAATGTATCAAACCAGTTGCCGTGTTAAAAGCMTTTTGTTGTTGTGAACTCTCCTCAAACAATAGCATTGTATTTATTCACTGTAATAGCTACTGTAAATTGGACAGTGCAGTTAGATTAACAAMAATMTAAGTTTTCTGCCCATATAAGATATGTCTATGTCATGGAAAGTTGTCTGTTACTTACAACYTCATTCRAGTCACATTAGCGCATGTTAYCAACACCCGTCTCGGTTCAGGGACACCGATCCCGTAGAGGTTAAAGTTTTGAAAACACAGTTTGTCCAAAAGTGGTTTCTTGGCACAAGTAAGTTCAACCGCGGGACAGGGTAAGTTAAACAGCCTACACATTTCTTTACTGAATGAAATATTACCACTACCTTTTTAAATCTTTATTTCCCAAACACAATTCAACACAATTACAATCGCTTTTWTGTCTTTTAATKATTTTAAGCATATTTTAACAATACTTTTCAAAACACTTTTAACATAGGCCAGGCCCTGTTGTTACCTCCTATCCCAGCGGGAATGGCTTGTATTATGCCTGGGAAGAAAACACTTCAAGGATGCACTTTCATGCTAGGTTCAGGACATATTTGTCATGCRCTGACCTTAGAGAGCCTTTTTATTTRTCTATTTGGTTAGGTCAGGGTGTGATTAGGGTGGGCATTCTAGTTTTTTGTTTTCTATYTTGGCCTGGTATGGTTCCCAATCAGAGGCAGCTGTCTATCGTTGTCTCTGATTGGG
>NC_036844.1:10942582-10967516 GCF_002910315.2 Salvelinus sp. IW2-2015 | reverse complement strand
GGTCTATTTAGCAGCTTTTCCACACTGTTGTTTGTGGGATCTTGTTTTTGAGCAGCCGAGACGGACGTTTCGTTTTCTTCTGTTTTGTTTGGTGAGTTTCATATTTTACAACTGTGGATTCTGCGACGCTGCGCTTGGTCCAATCATTCAAACGAACGTGACAATATTAGAGCTTATAGACACCCCAACTGATGTATAGAACAATCTTAAATGATATACTTTGGTTTAGATAAAAGCTCATAAAACCTCTAGCACAATAATTAACTAATAGCAAGAACAATACACACCAATCCCCCAAAATTAGTTATATTATATTAGACGATCAGAACGAGAATGTCAGAGTCCGAAGTATAAAATTCATCCGCATTACTTTGTTGATCGAAGTACTTATTAGCGCAGGGACCACATAGTGGACTCAGTAAAAGTGTTTGGCTCTCATCTTCGATACAATAATAATAATTCTATTTGAATTAGCAAATGTTATTCTGAATACCAAACTCTTAGAGGTGTGTGGTGTTTATGGTAGTACGTGTAGTGGGGTTGGTGTTTGCTCGAAATGTGCTGCTGTGGCTCAAGTGCTGTGTGGATGGCAAGGGGTGTCCAAGGGTGTTCGGCTGTTTCTGTTAGTATACAACAAGTAGTATCCCATTTTTAAAAACACTGACTACGGGTGCCGAATGAGATTGAGGATTGGATTAAGTCTAGACACAGTTAAACAAGCTCTTGGGTTAGTATATACAGTTAGTCGGCTGCGTGACCTTCTTACCTCGTATTAAGTCGTGTGCCTATATTTATGACTCATGTATCATTCTTAATTGTATGTACACTATATTCATGCTTATACCTGGGTGGTTCGACGCTGAATGCATGATGGCTGACAGTCGTGGTATATCCAGACCAATACTAAAATGTAATATTAAATTAAGAAACATCAGAACGAGCAATGTCAGAGTCCGAAGTATAAATATATATGTACTGTACATGAAGGTACTTATAGACAGTATGGACAGTAAAAGTTTAGAAAAGGTGTATAGAACAGTAGTAACTGGGGGTTGTGTTGCTCTGGGTGTCTATCTGAGAGCAAAGGGGTGTCAAAGGGCTGGTTAGTTACAACAGTAGATATCACCTTTAAAAAAACACTGACTACTGGCTGCCATATGAGGATGGTTTAATGACTAACACATTAAAACAAGCTYTGGGTTAGTATATACATACAGTAGGCTATACCAATATAAATACTATATTATGCACAATATCATTCTTAATTGTATTACTACTATATTCACTGTTATAAACTGGGTGGTTCGAGCCCTGAATGCTGATTGGCTGACAGTCGTGGTATATCAGACCATATACCATGGGTATGACAAAACATTTATTTTTACTGCTCTAATTACATTGGTAACCAATTTATAATAGCAATAAGGCGCCTCGGGAGTTTGTGATATATGGCCAATATACCACGGCTAAGAGTTGTGTTCAGGCTTCGTGCCTAAGAACAGTCCTTAGCCGTGGTATATTGGCCATATACCACACCTCCTCGGGCCTTATTGCTTAATTCTATGTTTTGCCATTAGGCACAGCTTTCTTATATCGAGGATACTCTGTAGTAGAGGGACACATTTCCATGCAGCCTTTTGCCCATAGGTTATGATTCTGATGGATTAAGACCCATTTCTCGCTGGATTGAGACGGCAGCCAGAGGATTGGGAGCATCAAAGCCCCTTCGACTGAGACTATTCCGGGCCGCAGCTAATAGCTCTTGTCAGGCGTAATTTTTAAGTACTTTAACCAATTCATTGTATAATTAGGTTAACAAAATTAGCTCATTGCAGAGTCAGTCAGCAGCCTGGCGGTAATGCAATCAAGTTATTAACATTCCAGATATACAGTGGGGAGAACAAGTATTTGATACACTGCCGATTTTGCAGGTTTTCCTACTTACAAAGCATGTAGAGGTCTGTCATTTTTATCATAGGTACACTTCAACTGTGAGAGACGGAATCTAAAGCAAAAATCCAGATAATCACATTGTATGATTTTTAAGTCATGAATTTGCATTTTATTGCATGACATAAGTATTTGATACATCAGAAAAGCAGAACTTAATATTTGGTACAGAAACCTTTGTTTAAAATTACAGAGATCATATGTTTCCTGTAGTTCTTGACCAGGTTTGTACACAATGCAGCAGGGATTTTGGCCCACTCCTCCATACAGACCTTCTCCAGATCCTTCAGGTTTTGGGGCTGTCGCTGGTCAATACGGACTTTCAGCTCCCTCCAAAGATTTTCTATTGGGTTCAGGTCTGGAGACTGGCTAGGCCACTCCAGGACCTTGAGATGCTTCTTACGGAGCCACTCCTTAGTTGCCCTGGCTGTGTGTTTTGGGTCGTTGTCATGCTGGAAGACCCAGCCACGACCCATCTTCAATGGTTGATCTCGCGATACATGGCCCCATCCATCCTCCCGTCAATACGGTGCAGTCGCCCTGTCCCCTTTGCAGAAAAGCATCCCCAAAGAATGATGTTTCCACCTCCATGCTTCACGGTTGGGATGATGTTCTTGGAGTTGTACTCATCCTTCTTCTTCCTCCAACCACGGCGAGTGGAGTTTAGACCAAAAAGCTCTATTTTTGTCTCATCAGACCACATGACCTTCTCCCATTCCTCCTCTGGATCATCCACATGGTCATTGGTAAACTTCAGATGGGCCGGACATGCGCTGGCTTGAGCAGGATTTTAATCCATGACGGCGTAGTGTGTTACTAATGGTTTTCTTTGAGACTGTGGTCCCAGCTCTCTTCAGGTCATTGACCAGGTCCTGCTGTGTAGTTCTGGGCTGATCCCTCACCTTCCTCATGATCATTGATGCCCCACGAGGTGAGATCTTGCATGGAGCCCCAGACCGAGGGTGATTGACCGTCATCTTGAACTTCTTCCATTTTCTAATAATTGCGCCAACAGTTGTTGCCTTCTCACCAAGCTGCTTGCCTATTGTCCTGTAGCCCATCCCAGCCTTGTACAGGTCTACAATTTATCCCTGATGTCCTTACACAGCTCTCTGGTCTTGGCCATTGTGGAGAGGTTGGAGTCTGTTTGATTGAGTGTGTGGACAGGTGTCTTTTATACAGGTAACGAGTTCAAACAGGTGGAGTTAATACAGGTAATGAGTGGAGAACAGGAGGGCTTCTTAAAGAAAAGCTAACAGGTCTGTGAGAGCTGGAATTCTTCCTGGTTGGTAGGTGATCAAATACTTATGTCATGCAATAAAATGCAAATTCATTACTTAAAAATCATACAATGTGATTATCTGGATTTTAGTTTTAGATTCCGTCTCTCACAGTTGAAGTGTACCTATGATAAAAATTACAGACCCCTACATGCTTTGTAAGTAGGAAAACCTGCAAAATCGGCAGTGTATCAAATACTTGTTCTCCCCACTGTATAGAAACTATTTATCACTACTCTCCCTGACTGGTTGTGAAAATGACATGAAATAATAAAAAGCAATGGACTCCAATGTGACATGTTCTAGAGCTAAGTTCATGTCTGGTCGATGCAGAGAGAGAGAGAGAGAGAAACAATTATACTTGTTTGGCAAAAACACCTTGGCAAAAACATTAACACCACAGGTAACTTCCACAAGGCTGTGAACGATCTGAGAGAGAAGGCAATAGGAATCAAAAGGAACATAAAACTACATCCCAATTAGGATCTGGCAGAAAATACTTCAAATCAGTTATAGAACCCATTGCCCTCTATAGTTGTGAGGTCTGGGGTCCACTCACCAACCAAGAATTCACACAATGGGACAAACWCCCAATTGAGACTCACCATGCAGAATTCTGCAAAAATATACTTGTTGTGGAACGCAAAACCCCYAACAATGCATGCAGAGCAGAATTAGGACTATACCCGCTAAGTATCAACATCCAGAAAACAGCTGTTTAATTCTACAACSWCCTAAAATGAAGCGATGCCTACACATTCCATCACAAAGCCCTTACCTACGGAGAGATTAACCTAGAGAAGAGTCCCATCTGCCAGCTGGTTCCGGGGCTCTGTTCACAAACACAAACAGACCTCACAGAGCCCCGGGACAGCAACACAATTAGACCCAACCAATTTACAAGAAAGCAAAAAGATAACTATTTGACACACTGGAAAGAATCAACAACAAAAAAAGAGCAAATTGGAATGCTATCTGGCCCTAAACAGAGAGTACACAGCGGCAGAATACCTGACCACGGTGACTGACCCAAAATTAGGAATATCCTTGACTATYTACAGTGAGCATAGCCTTGCTATTGGGAYAGGRCGCCATAGGCAGACCTGGCTCTCGAGACAAGACAAAACACCACAGTGTGCAGTCACAGCAGCAAGTTTGCCATGAGAAAAGGGCAACCAGTSMAGCACAAACAARYTTGTAAATACCACCAACATTCATCTGTTTATTTATCTTCCCCTACTATTCGTGCAACAACTTAAACACTGTACATATCTGATAATATAACACTTGAAATGTCTATTTTTTTCAAACCTTTGTGACTGCAATGTTTACTGTTTATTTCAAATAGTTTGTTGTTGATATTGTTTTGTATCTTCACACTTTTGTTTATTGTTTATTTCAATTGTTTTGGCAATGTAAACATGTTTCCCATGCCAAACAAGCCCCTTGGATTTTAATTGAGAGAGAAAGCGAGAGAGGGAAAGCGAGAGAGAGTGAGAGTGAGAGAAAGAGAGACTGTCCAAGTGAATTTACTGGGATCAATGTCACAAGTATGTAGGCTAAGGATTACTGAAGGTGTGTCAAATGTGTCCGTCACTCCCAATAACCTCAGATGTAAGGTCCCCTTTTTTGTGGAGGACCAAACCTGACATAATTAGAATGAAATTAATAAATATATAAATGCACATATAAATGCACATATAAATAAATCCACACATAATTAGATAAATAAGCAAAGAAATACAAAGATGTATGTCTAAAATGTATTAATTCTCTCTACATATGTGTAGCCTAGTGGTTAAAGCGTTGGGGCAGTAACCGAAAGGTTGCTGGATAGAATCCCTGAGCTGACAAGGTAAAAATCTGTCATTCTGCCCCTGAGCAAGGCAGTTAACCCACTGTTCCCTGGGCGCCAAAGACGTGGATGTTGGTTATGGCAGCCCCCTGCATCTCTCTGATTCAGAGGGGTTGGGTTAAATGCGGAAGACACATTTCAGTTGAATACATTCAGTTGGACAACTGACTAGGTATCCCCCTTTCCTTATTTAATTTATGCATTATCTAATTATTCAAACTTTAATTAATTTTATTKATTTATATTTTTATTTCTGTATTTCTTCCTCCATATATGATAGCGATGGGGTGTCAATCAAACCTCTGTGCGTGGTATRTAACACACCATTGGTTGAACAATGTCACTGCAAGTTACTCATCTGCTTTTGCCTGCTTCT
This sequence comes from Salvelinus sp. IW2-2015, assembly GCF_002910315.2. Taxonomy (NCBI): domain Eukaryota; kingdom Metazoa; phylum Chordata; class Actinopteri; order Salmoniformes; family Salmonidae; genus Salvelinus; species Salvelinus sp. IW2-2015. The sequence goes on along the minus strand of NC_036844.1, from coordinate 10,962,055 downwards.
ACACCAACTATGTGAAGCTAGCCACAATAATAAATAGCCACATTAGTAGAATTTGTGGTTTTCCTTCAAAATAAAGGTCCTGCATTGAAAGTGCCACAAACAGAAACAAATAGTGGAATCATGGCATATTTGAAATTGATCATTTTTGTCAATATCATTTTTTGTCAAATTAACTTTGTATTTTGTTGAATTTAAATAACAACATTCTAAACTTGTTAAGCATTATCTAGTGAAAATATGACAGGATTCCACTACTTCAAATCAAATCAAATTTTATTGGTCACATACACATGGTTAGCAGATGTTATTGTAAGTGTAGCGAAATGCTTGTGCTTCTAGTTCCGARAGTGCAGCAATATCAACAAGTAATCTAACAATTCCACAACAACTACCTAATACACAGACATCTAAGTAAAGGGATCGAATAAGAATATGTACATAGAAATATTTGCGTTTTTGTGCGTGATTTCCTGCAAGACAGGAAAGTCATGTGTTCTGCCATGGCCAGCGAAGAAGCCCGGAACTCAATCCCATTGAGCACGTCTGAGACCTGTTGGATCGGAGGGTGAGGGCTAGGGCCATTCCCCCAGAAATGTCCGGGAACTTGCAGGTGCCTTGGTGGAAGAGTGGGGTAACATCTCACAGCAAGAACTGGAAAATCTGGTGCAAGTCCATGAGGAGGAGATGCACTGCAGTACTTAATGCAGCTGGTGGCCACACCAGATACTGACTGTTACTTTTGATTTGACCCCCCTTTGTTCAGGGACACATTATTCCATTTTTGTTAGTCACATGTCTGTGGAACTTGTTCAGTTTATGTCTCAGTTGTTGAATCTTGTTATGTTCATACAAATATTTACACATGTTAAGTTTGCTGAAAATAAACACAGTTGACAGTGAGAGGATGTTTTCTTTTTGCTGAGTTTTATATATGTATGTGTGTGTGTGTGTGTGTGTGTGTGTATATATATATATATATATATATGTGTGTGTGTGTGTGTTGTATATATATATATATATGTAGGTATAACAAAATGAATATAACAAAAATAACAAAACATGAAATCTTCACAGATGTGGGGGATTTGCCTGACCCTCATCCCAGGCCTACAAGAAGTGTGTCCTCTTGGGGAACCTTCAACTGGCCGCATATTTTGACTGACATGGTCCTGAAACACACAAGAAGAGTCAACACATCGTTATTGGACTCAAACAGCAGCTGGAGGATGTACGCATCGGCCTGAGAGAGATAAAGCAATCATTGAAATAACTTGTTGATTGTGTCAAACATGTGAGACAATACGTTCTGGTGCAATGTAAATGTTTTTTTCCTTGTCGATTTGATTACAATATTTGGAAGAACAGATACTAAAACATTGTTTGATATTGACTCTTGTCCTCAGTGCGGGCTATGGGTGGTGGGAAACACTCCTGTCAGGCATACGAAAGGATCAGGTCTGGGTGGATCATTCAGTGGAATTCCATTTTTGATTGCAATGTCGTGGAGCACACTGCAAGCCTTGACAATGTAACAAACCTAAAAAGGAATTTGCCCATTGTATTAAATTCACGTAATGGCATTTGAAGGAATGTCATTTCAGAGGCAAACCTAGGCTGCTAGGCTGGTATTGCAGTGTGCCTCCTGTCCCAGACAAGCACAGCCAACGCCCTTTCAGCAGGCCTATGGTGCGCTCCACTGTTCTTGTGCGTAGGCTTGGTTGTACCTTGCCTCTTGTTGGTTTGTGAGGGGAGTCATCAGCRATGTTTTTAATGGTTAGGCCCGGTCTCCTGCAGTTATGAACACAACATTCAGATATTGTTTCCCAGAAGAGGTGGCAAATATGGCAAATAAACCTTGCAAATAAAATAAGTCACTTACCAATAAGCCACCCATCCTCAACAGCTCCTTCCTGGAGGTTAAGGCTGACTGAACTGTTCTGCACAATGAATGAATCATGTGTCCCACCTGGCCACTACCTTCAACAAAGCCAAATGTGAATCACAGATGACCTGCACATTGACCGAATGGAAACCTTTTCTGTTGACGAAGTTGAATTCGTTCAATGACGGTGTTTTTATTGCGATGGGGGTGCAGTCAATTGCTCCAATGACATTAGGAAATCCATCTATGGTATGGAAATCCCTTTTCACTCTGGCCTGTTGCACAGCAGTGTACGGAAACTGTATGTATTGTGGTGTCAATGAAATAATGCCATGAAGGACTGCAGGCAATATTCATCTCATGGTTGGTTGTGAAATGTCAGACGATCCACAATCTCCCGTTGGAATGTTCCAGTGGTCAAAKATCCCAGGGTGGAGAGGACTTGGGTATGCACTGGGATGGCATTGGTGCGTTTCGTCTCCCTTTCTAATACTGGAGAGAGTTGGTTGCAGAGATACCATAAAATATGCCTTGGAAAACTAAATCTACCAATAAGCCAATCGTCGCTCAGCAAAGAAATCGGCACGCTCACTGAAAACACGTTCCCTGCGTAATGCAGCTTGTGCCAGATCCTCCAGCAATACAAGATGTTCCATTTTGGACAAGTCACAATGCATCAGTGTTTATATTATTTAACAYGTTTAACTAAATTGCCTGCAACCTTACATTCCACTCTCTTTGTAATTTACTTTTTTATTCAATTAGGCTTAAATGGTTACATGTTTATGAATTCGATAGCACCCTGAGAAAACTATTAGTAGCTTAAGTGTCTATAAAATAAATAAATGAATAAACTATTAATGTATTATCTTTTTCTTCATGGTTTATGATTTGGTCCAGTATGTCAATCCTTTCTCCATTTGATGGATGGTATTTCATTAGCAGTTTGACTTTTCTACCACACAGCGCTGTGCATACGCATGGTCAGAGGTGTACTTAAATGTACACACATTCTCAAGTGTAAATACAAATGGATAAATCCCACACTTTGCTTAGAAATGATCGCACGCATGGTTAAGGAACATTTCTGTTCGTACGCAACATTGAAAAAAGAGGGCCCTGGTTCCCACGGCCACTAGTATTTTCTGTGTGTCTGTGTGACGTAGATGTGAAATCTGAAACCACTTCAAGATGGCTGTCCTTCCTACCAACTCCTGGTTGAACCCTACATCACAGCCACCGACAAAAAACCCATGCCTGCAGTCGTTACATTGTAGCCGGCAGGAGAGAGTGGTTTCATCATGGTAGCACATTCGTTACGTTGTAGCCAGCAGGAGAGAGTGGTTTCATCATGGTAGCACATTCACAGATCCATTCCTAGACAATAATAAAAGTTAAAAAATCACAGATATGAAACAAAAAACACTTTCGGTTTGTCATAGACGGACAATATTATTATTGATGTGAGTTCCTAACGAGCTCAGGAAGCCAAGCTAGAGCACTGTGAGACATTCACAGCGACGGGGGCAGACGTTTTTATCAATAGAGACCTTTACTAACACTAAACATACACATATTTATTTCACAGTTATAAGTAAAGTGAAATCTCATAGTTAGTCGGTTTATAATTTGATTATGCTATATTTAGAAAGCACATAAGTAATTTCAAGCTTTTTTTCGTACAGTTTCGTTGAATAGAAAATTTCATATTTTTATTATATTTGTACTGTGTACTTGAGCTTCGTCCTCAAACGTGACTACATCTCAGCAATTTATAACTATTTTGTACCAGGAAGGTGAGATTCTAACCTTTCTTTGAGTATGCAGCAGTACTAGTTATTGTTTATGGCCTCGCATGATACATTTTTTTTTTTATGTAGATAACACTTAAGGTGACATTTAGTTACATTTAACTGGTTTTAAAGTTCAAATAAGGAGACGGAGAGTAAAATGGTTGTTGAATGTCACACCTGGGGTTAGACAACGTTATTCAAAATAAACTTTATTTCACCCCTGCAGTGACCACAATAGTCACAAGAGACTAATGAATTCGGAAATCGCTTCATAGCCAGTATATCTCAGCCACAAACTTGGGTGTAGCCCATTGTATCGGTGATGCTGCTGATGAACTTCGATACAATGTCATCAATAGTGCCCCCTGTTGGTCATGTAGATGGCACACTGATACAATCAGTCATACATAAATCAACATAAATGCCATATAGGGCGCCTGTTAGAATTTTTGCATCAAAGGAAATTACATTTCGTTCTGACAGGAAGACATTTGAAAGATTATCAGAAGATGTATCTAACGCTGTGAAATACAGTGCACAGACAGTCTGTCTTCATTGGCCGAGGGGAACAATATTGCTCCGCCTTCAGTAGAAACGCAACAGCCATTCTCATTACCGATGCAGCCATCCACTGGACGGCGGCTCGCTTACTTTGAAGGTCCSCTTGTGATCGCATACACTCGAGGTACGGTCCAGTTGATGTGTAACTGCTGAACAGACGGCGACAGAGAGGGAGAGAGAGAGCAAGCTATACACTGGAGGGGTGAGAGTCCGATGTTATATGTATCGCGGCCGTCTTTTGGAAATATCTACACCTTTTCTCATTTTGGCTATACTTATTATATAACTCAATTGTATGCATCTATTTCGCTCACATTTCGATTGATGTTGCTTTTGTGAATTAGATCGCCTGGAAGAACAATTCTGGAATCGGTACCATGAGTAAAGAAGAGCCGACCGTCAACTTCTGTTTGATGAAATTGGATGGTGAATAATCAACAGACTTTCTCTCCCGGATTTTAAACTACGCTATACACTGCGCAGGGATAATTATACAATTTATTTTCTCGGGACTGTAACAAAACACTGCCCTTCTCAAACATATTTTCGTTTCCATCTCCGATGAAAGATTCCCCTGCTGGAGCTATTACGCACGAGATACGCTGCCAGACCTCGGAGCCCTGTGACGATATTGATAACTGCAGCTCGCCAACGGGCGCGTTAGTTTGTTCACCGACTCCMTTGGATCCTATTCGCCAGGCAAAGCGCCTCCCTATCCGGATACTCAAGATGTTGACGGCGCACACCGGRCACTTGCTCCACCACCCGGACTACCTGCAGCCCTTACAATCTGCACCAGTGAACATTGAGGTATTGTAATTATGTTTCTATTGCCATTGTAATTGTCACACAGATGTGTGTTGTTGTTTGACATATAGCCAATTCAAACACATTTATTCTCTCAACACTTTGGTGCGTTTTTGCGCAAACCAAGTTATTCAGCTTTTAGCCAATAATGCGCAATATATGTCCGTAGTAGGGCTTTTTATTTTCTTGATGCGTACAGTCAGGGACTTTTTAAAAAGTAGTTCCCTAACGGTCTTTACTCATAGACTACTCATAGTCCGAGTTACCGGTCCCACCATTTTTGCTTAAACTTTGTAGGCAATACACCCATTCGATAAAACTAGCCCTAGCCTACAGCGCGACACCGTTTGGCCTACTGCCAACATTTCGTAACAATGACTGTTAACAACAGTATTTATTAGTAGGCTGTTATATGAACGTTAAGGTTGTAATTCATAGAGGGGCCAAGGGGGCTGTGTTACTGGCCAAACAATTATTCACTGACAATAGACATAGACCTACAGGTCTGTCTGTCTGTCTGACTGTCTTTCTTTCTGCACCTGTATAAGTTGAGTGTGTATACATTTTTCCTTTCCACATAACCATCACATTCAACGTTGTGAAAATGGGTTAAACTTAACTTTAAGTCTTGGTTTATTTCTCCAGCTGGATGCTAAGAAGAGCCCCCTGGCCCTGCTGGCTCAGACCTGCTCCCAGATCGGCAAGCCTGACCCTCCTCCCTCCTCCAAGCTAGGCTCCATCACCTCCAACGGCCATGGTGAMAAGGACCATAATGGACGCTCCTCTTCCTCCTCCTCCAGTCACAAACTTGGGGACCACCGGCCCATAAAGGACGACAAGTCCAGCTTCAAGCCCTATAACAAAGTAGGGGGAGACAGTCGGAGGGATGGGGTTAGTAGCTCTAATAACAGCTCTGATAAAGCTGCGTTCAGGGTACCTAGTAATGGGAATGGATGTGCTAACAGTACCTCATCAGGTTCTTGTCCATCCTTTCCACCACATGCCATATCTCCCAACTCCAGGGTGAGTAGTGGCACGCCCCCTCAGCACACACAGCAGCCATCGTCCCAGACACACAGACAGAGCCAGTCGCCACATGGACAACGGAATTCCCGCTCTCAGACTCTGAATGGAGAACACAAACAGGAACAGGCCAGTCCACACAGGAACAGTAACATTAGCAGCGGCGGCCATCTTAAAAAGGAGTCGGATGTGAATAAGGTTCATTTGGACAGTCCCCAGCTGGCTAACTCCAGCCACGCCAGAGCCAGCACGAACTCCAGCACAGGCAGCTCTGAGGGAAGCCCCAGCCATGAGGGGCCCAAGGCGGACTCCCAACCACCACAGCCTYGCCTGGGCCCTGGACATATCGCTCCCATCTCCCCCTACAAGACTGGCCACTCTGTCTTCCCCATGTCATCCTCTGGAATGGGCTACCATGGCTCTGTAGTGGGTTCCTACGCCGGATATCCCCCCCAGTTTGTCCCAGGCTTGGACCCTAACAAGTCTGGTCTGGGAGGTGGGGGTGTGGGGGTGAAGCACTCCACTGGTGCCTCTCCCCCCTCCTTCATGCAGGGCTTTTGCAGGGACCCTTACTGCCTCAGCTACCCCAACGCGCCTCACCTGGGGAGCAGCAACCCCTGCATCCATGACCCCTCCTCTGCCCTCAAAACAGGCTACCCAGGCTTGGTCTACACCTCCCACCCCCTCCACTCCCTCCACCCCAGCACTATGTCTTCCAGCATCACKCCCACCRTGTCRCACCCCCTCTACACCTACGGRTTCATGCTCTCCAATGACCCCATSCCTCATGCCTGTAACTGGGTYTCGGCTGSYGGMCCRTGTGATAAACGCTTCTCCACCTCAGACGAGCTGCTYGCCCACCTGCGCACYCACACCTCRTTACCRGGAGGGATGGACAGTAAGCTKRTCTCTGCCTACCCCTCTGTCTCCTCCTCCTCTGTTGCCTCCTGCCAACTCCACCTCCCCCATCAGAGCCAGGCCTCCCTGCAGAACTCCTTCTCCCTTAGGGCTCCTCATACCTTGGGTCTGGCCCGGTACCACCCCTATGGTAAGGTCCACCTGCCCCCTGGACCTACCTCCATCCCCCTGCACTCCCTCCAGGCTGGTTCTCCTTACTACCCCCACTATGCCCTTTATAGCCAGAGACTGGGCTCAGCGTCTGCCTTGGGCTACCAGTGATCGCTCATCTCCATCCATCCACACAGTCTATTACAGTGTTTCTCCTAGCATTACTAAGCCAAGGCGGCCCGCCCCACTCCTTCCCGCCTAGCTCTGCTGCCCCCTGCCTAAAACTGCTGGGAACTCTGTGAATCCGATTTAGTTTTAATAGGAAGGTTATGGTAGCCCTGGATGAAGGTGTTTCAGGGGCCTCTGTGGGCAGGATATTCCACCTATATGGTGGAATCACTGCAATTCCATACCAAACCAGGATCCTATGGAGGAGTCCGAGAAGGGGCTGGATGCTTGCATGTCTGTACACTGCTAGGATACTGCTCTCATGAACAAGTGGATTGGACTGGACTAGTGGACATGGTACCATGCTAGGTTGTAACAGCACCACAAACCGAGCTGGTTGATAGCTGGCTGATAGCTGTTGGTAGGATGCTGTATAACACCTCATGGATCTCCTGACGTCAAGCTGGGAATAGTGATTGCAGTGGCGAGGGGACAGTGATGGCAGCCTTCAGCACTGTGGGGAGGCTGGAGGAAGACTGGGGGGAAACGAGGGGGAGAGCCGGATGCATGCTAGCTTGACCTTGAGTGTGTGCGTTTAGCTCGGTTATGGTTTTGAGATTTGTTTCTGTTCCATACATTTGCTTCTTCTCTAATTGAAAAYATACATTTTATTTATTTTTTAACTGAGCGCGTTGGCCTTCAGGTTTACTATCCAATAAATTATTTTAAATTGTTCTTACTTTTGTTATTAKATTTCAGTAATACAGTTCATTTTATCCAGGGTTGGGGTCAATTCCATTTKAATTCCAATCAATTCAGAAAGTGAACCAAATTCTAATTCCAAATTTTCCTAATTGAAAAGCATTGAAGAGAATTGGAATTTCAGTGCACTCCCTGAATTGACTGAAATTGAAGTGGAATTGACCCAAAACCTGATTTTTATCTATTATGAACAAGATATGTTTCAACACGGTAAAATAGATTTGCAAACTTCACAAGAAAAGTATATTTTGTCTTTGCAAAAAAACWACTTTGTTTTTTCCTCTGCTTCTCTGAATGAATGCCTTCTTAATTGTTTGTATAGCAGATTAYTAGTGATATTTTTTGTTAAATATTTGGGTGAATGACCTGGGTAAGGGAGGGACACAAACCCAAATACAGGAGAAACATGTTCTGTGGTGATGGCAGAGCTATCCGGTTTAAAGGGGAGGTCATATTTTGTTGAATAAATGATAATGAATATATTTCAATTCTGTCTTCATTTGTTAATCCAATTGGTTCTTTGACAGCTCATTCATCTCAATCCTTTTGKTTTGGTTCATTAGGCCATTATGACCAGCTATGTAACAATGAATCACTTAGTCTGGAGAGAACATTCAAAGACAGTGTGACTAAGAGACAAAGAATACTAGAGAATGCTTATTATACGTTGCTCTGGATAAGAATGACTGCTAAATGACTACATTTTGAATCTCTGAATGATTTGTGAATATACATATATTCAGCACGGTATTACAGTACTGTATTCAGCAGGGGCGCAACTTTCACTGTGATACAAAACGCAGCACCGGTATGCTTTAGCACCATGCGGACTCCTCAGAGCGGTCGGGTAGACCGTTTTCCGGTTTCAGCAGGCAGAATTTAGGTCCGCATGGACACCACAGAGTGTGCGGACAGGCTGTGTGAAGGAAAAGCTTCTGAAAGGCTGGCGTATAGGACCAGCACGGGACAGATGAACAGAGGCAGCTGCTGTCTGTGTTGTTCTATTTTTCTCTGAGTTGTAAAAGCAAGCAGAGCAGAAACGGTCTACTCTTTAGTTGACTGATCTAGCTGGCAAGGTAACTGCTGTTTGGCAGAAACAATTAATTTTATAACCAGTGCTGAGCTAGTAGTGTAACTGACATGTTACATTAGCTAATGTTTAATCCCCTCTTGACTGAAGTGAATGAACTAGCTGCTAGCAGCTAGTAGCTACCACAGCCAGTTCAGCTCTAGCTAGACTCTAGGTATCTGTCAGGTAGCAGTATCTAACGGCTGCTTTGTGTATGGAAATGTTTTGTAGCCTTTGTTTTGTCCCGTTTCAACGTAAGTACATTTTGTACCATTAGTACCATTAGCTAGAGTTAGCCAAATGTTGGCTAACGTTAGCTAGATCACTGACTTTAGCTATTATTTTTGCCTCAACCACACTAGACCTGAACCAGCGGCCAAACGATTGAAGACCGATATGCTGACGTTTTTTCAGTGCGATATGAGTTTTTATTAGTCAGTATAGCAATGTAACGTTATTGTTCTGTCAGTTTCTCTAGCTAATTCCATYCTTTTCACACTGACACGGTATAAACAGCTCCACAGGCTTCATTGTCATGGTTCACAGTCAGTACACAACACTATGCTCATCATGTCTTAGCGGGATCAGATGACAGGTGTCCCAGCAGGGTCAGACAGCGAGGGAAGACCAGTCTATGGAGCTCAGGTGAATATTGCAGTATATAAAAATCAGTGAAATTCTGGGATCTGGGAATAATGGTCATTCCAATTATTTAATCATTGATTCTATCCATGGACAATATAATGTATAAATGTACACCAAGGTAAGTCTTTGTCATGCCTCATCTGAGCAGGATCATAGGGTGACAGGGGTCTGTCTCATCAGGGTCAGGCAGCCAGSYAAGCCAGTCTGTGATGCACTGAGGTGAACTTTTGCAGATACAACAATTTATTCTCGCTGTGRAGCAAACACTGGACAAGCAAGAAGCGTCAAAGCTTGAAACTATTTTAAGGCAGTCTGACAAACCTCTGAAGTTGATTTCCAAACTGTATTTAGGATTGATATTGGCTTTTCCCGATGACACAAACCACAAACGTGTGGAAGACCTGGTAGATGCTATTGATGATAATGCATGGATACAGATATGTTTGAATGCCCAGTCATGTTCATATCATCTCAGAAATGAATTACTGCAGTTGAAGACCATCCATAGAACGTACTATATATGCCTGTGAAATGGAATTACATGCACTCAGACATGTCATTCCTCTGCTGGATGTGTAACACAGTAAAGGGGACATATTTGCATATGTTATGGTSTTGTGAAGGCTGGCTGAATTCTGACAAAGAGTATGTACTTTTATCTCAGCATGTCTACAGGTTCTCCCTTCTCCCGGTTTTTGTTTGCTTGGAAATGTTGATACTGGAGACTGTTATCAGAAGAAACTGTATAACCAAGCATTTATACAGTAGCAGCTAAGAACTGGAGTGGCATTAATTGGACGGTTGGTTATCCTCCCACAYTGYATGGAAGAAATGTCAGGTTACTAGATTTGATTTATTACAAGATTAAGGGTATACTGTGCAACTTTCATAAGGTCTGGGTGCCTTATATGGAATATGGTARGACAAAAGGAGTCTMTATTYAAAACATGCCCACGTCAGGGAAGATACCTATTTYYGCWATCCCTAGCTGCTGGGCTGCTCAGTCCTGTCCCTGGGGGTCTGCRYTKKTGTGGGTTGTCACTCTGGCCTTGGCCTAACACACCCKAAACCAATAATGAATGTTTCACTAAGATCCTAATGTTGAGTGGGGTGTGTTGGGTTGGGGCTCTGCAGGGCCGTGMACCCCTAGGGCCAGGACGGGGCYACCCAGCTATATTGTGTGCAAGTWAAAAGAGCTCTACAGTACCATTGAGCCTATGATATGAATTACACTGAACAAAAATATAGTTCAGTCTTATCAATCACTTAAACATAGTTAATGATCTTTTACCTAACCTGATGACTGTGGGCATTTTTGCAATTTTTGTTGTTGTTCTAAATAGAGATGACTAAGGACCATGGGTCATATTAGATTGTGTAGAAATGCAGAAAATTWGCTTTAGATGCCCCCAGAAATGGGAGGACCCCCAGACCCCCCGCCAAGACATGCCCTCCCCCCACTTCTTAAACCAAAGTGTCTCCCCTTGTATTCAGCAGTTTTTGTTGACATTTCAGAAGGTGAACTCTATGTCCTAGTTTAGCTGTACATACAGTGCATTTGGAAAGGATTCAAACCCCACCACCCTTTTCCACATTTTGTTACATTACAGCCTCATTCAAAAATGTGTTAATTACATTTGTTTCATCATCAAACTACACACAATACCCCATAATTAGAATTTTTGCAAATGTATAAAAAATAAAAACAGAAATACCTTATTTACATAAGTATTCAGACCCTTTGCTATGAGACTCGAAATTGAGTTCAGGTGCATCCAGTTTCCGTTGATTAATCTTGAGATGTTTCTACATCTTCCTCTGTGGTAAATTCAATTGATTGAACATGATTTGGAAAGGCATAAACCTGTCTATATAAGGTCCCACAGTTGACAGTGCAAGTCACAGCAAAAACCAAGCCATGAGGTCGAAGTAATTGTCTGTAGAGCTCCGAGACAGGATTGTGTCGAGGCACAGATCTGTGGAAGGGACCAAAAAAATTCTGCAGCATTGAAGGTCCCCAAGAACAAAGTTGCCTCCATCATTCTTAAATGGAAGAAGTTTGGAACCACCAAGACTCTTCCTAGAGCTGACCTCCCAGCCAAACTGACAAATCGAGGGAGAAGGGCCTTGGTCAGGGAGGTGACTAAGAACCCAATGGTCACTCTGACAGAGCTCCAYAGTTCCTTTGTGGAGATGGGAGTTTTCCTTCTGGAAGGTTCTATCTGTGCAGCCCTCCACCATGGTAGAGTGGACAGACAGAAGCCACTCCTCAGTAAAAGGCACATGACAGCCCGCTTGGAGTTTGCCAAAAGGCACCTAAAGGACTCAGACCATGAGAAACAAGATTCTCTGGTGTGATGAAACKAAAATTGAAATCTTTGGCCTGAATGCCAAGCATCACGTCTGGAGGAAACCTAGCACCGTCCCTACGGTGAAGCATGGTGGTGGCAGCATCATGCTGTGGGGATGTTTTTCAGAGGCAGTGACTGGGAGACTAGTCAGGAWTGAGGGAAAGATGAACGGAGCAAAGTACAGAGAGATCCTTGATGAAAACCTGCTCCAGACCTCATACTAGTGCGAAGGTTCACCTTCCAACAAGACAACGACTCTAAGCACACAGCCAAGACAACGCAGGAGTGGCTTCGGGACCAGTCTCTGAATGTCCTTGAGTGGCCAAGCCATAGCCCGGACTTGAACCCGATCGAACATCTCTGGAGAGACCTGAAAATAGCTGTGCAGTGATGCCCCCCATCCAACCTGTCAGAGCTTGAGAGAGGATCTGCGACAGGACTCCGCGACAAGACTCCGCGACAAGCTCCGGCTGGCCTTCATCAACACTCCCTGTCCCTCACTGCCCCTGGTCCCATATCCTTGGACTTCGTCACATGCCTCCCTCTGTCAGATGGCAACACCACCATCCTTATGGTAGTGGACAGGTTTTCCAAAGCCACCCATTTTATTCCCCTTCCTAAGTTGCCCTCAGCTAAGGAGATGGCCCAGCTCATGGTGCAGCAAGTCTTCTGGATCCATGAACTGCCGGTCGACATGGTCTCCAATCGCGGTTCTCGTCCCGATTCTGGAAGGCGTTCTGCACCCTCATTGGGTCGTCCGCCAGCCTGTCCTCTGGTTTTCATCCCCAGTCTAACGGCCAGTCGGAGCGAGCCAAACAGGACCTGGAGATGACTCTTCGCTTCCTTGACTCCACCAAACCCACCACCTGGAGCCAGCAACTCGTGTGGGTGGAATATGCCCGCAACACCCTTCCCTGTTGTGCTACGGGTCTTTCGCCTTTTGAGTGTTCCCTGGGATATCTGCCCCTGTCAGCATACCTTCTGTCCAGATGTCCGTCGCTGTTGCCGTACCTGGAAGAGAGCCCAAGACCACCTCCAGGTATCGGTGACAGGCGGACCGCCACTGAACCCCCGATCCCCGCAACCGTCTTGGGCCGAYGGTATGGCTGTCCACTCGGGATCTGCCKCTKSGGGTGGAGTCCCGCAAACTRCCCCCCCGTTTTATCAGGCCTTTCCCTCTTTCTCTCTAAGMTCCTAAGCCCCTCTACTGTTCGCCTTCTGTTGCCCCACTCTCTCTGTATACATCCCACTTTTAATGTGTCTAGAAATAAATCTGTCTCACAGCTGTTTGTCTCCTCTTTCCACACCTTGATCTTTTTCACCTGTCTTGTGCTTGTCTCCACCCCCCACCAGGTGTCTCTCATTTGTCCACATTATCTCCTGTGTATTAATAACTGCATTTTCTGTTTGTCTGTTGCCAGTTCGTCTTGTCAAGTCCTACCAGCGTGTTCCCAGGTTTCCCGTGCTCTAGTTTCTGTTTTTCTTAGTCTTCCCAGTTCTGACCTTTCTGCCTGTCCTGATCCTGCCCGCCGTCCAGAACCTGTCTGACTCTGATTTGGATTATGACCCTTTGCCTGCCTTGATTTACATTTTGCATGCCCCTTGAACTATAATAAACTCAGACTTGTACTATCTSGCTCCTGTGTTTGCGTCTGGGTCTTAGCCTYAGCSCTGATACTTTTTTCATTAATTAGGCTGTCATGGACAATGTGGACACAGATATAAAAAAAAACAATATTATATGTGAATACATGATTACCTATTAATTACAGAAGATGCCAGTACCTTTGRAAAATTACTGGTAGCTTTGCAACCCTACTGCAGACTAACCCAGGAAGTGTGTATTGATTTTCTGACTCCCAAGGCCCTGCCAGGATCTGGTATTCCTGTGTTCTCTTCATCACAGCAGACATAGCCAACTTCTTCTTTCATCACTTTGAAAGACAGTCACAATTTCACCTTGTATAAGAATAAGAGCTGTGAGATTCTTTAAATGTGAAATACCAAAATGCCACCAACCCTCTGAATGTTTGAGAACAAATGTATAGGGCATAACTCTGTACACTCTTAGAATTTTCTTGCGATCTAGAATCCAAGAGTTCTTAGGCTGTCCTCAAAGGAGAACCCTTTGAAGAACCCTTTTTGGATCCAGGTAGAAACAGTGGTGGTAAAAGTATTCAATTGTTATACTAAAAGTAAAATTGAAGATACTTTAATAGAAAAGGACTGAAGTGAAAGTCACCCATTAAAGTACTACTTGAGTAAATGTCAAATTATTTGGTTTTAAATATACTTAAGTATCAAAAGTAAATGTAATTGATAAAATATACTTAAGTATCAAAAGTAAAGTATAAATCATTGGAAATTCCTTATATTCAGCAAACCAGACAGCACAATTTTCTTATTTACAGATACTGTAATGTACAGATACTGAAAAAAACTACCTCTCTGGGATATGTGGGACGGTASCGTCCCACTTGGCCAAAATCCAGAAAAATGTTGCYTGCCAAATTCAAAAATATTACTATAAAAATCAAACTTTCATTAAATCACACATGTAAGATACCAAATTAAAGCTACACTCGTTGTGAATCCAGCCGACATGTCAGATTTCAAAAAGGCTTTACGGCGAAAGCATAAGATGCTATTATCTGATGATAGCACAACAGTAAACAAAGAGAGTGTAGCATATTTCAACCCTGCAGGCACAACACAAAACGAAMAAATAAAATATAAATCATGCCTTACCTTTGACGAGCTTCTTTTGTTGGCACTCCAATATGTCCCATAAACATCACAAATGGTCCTTTTGTTCAATTCATTCCGTCCATATATATACAAAATGTCCATTTATTTGGCGCGTTTGATCCAGAAAAAAACAGCTTCCAATTTTCCAACATTTCAAACTACTTTTGTAATAGAACTGTAGGTATTTCTAAATGTTAATAATCGATCAAATTGAAGACTATCTGTGTTCAATACAGGAAGACAACAAACTGACGCTACTTTTCGAGTCATGCGCCTCTCTCAAAAAGTACACTTCAAGTGACACTCGTTCAAGATGGCCGTACTTCTTCATCACACAAAGGAATAACCTCAACCAATTTCCAAAGACTGGTGACATCCAGTGGAAGCGGTAGGAACTGCAAACAAGTCAATTAGAAACCTAGTATCCCAATGAAAACTCATTGAACAGACAGTGACTTAAAAAAAAAAAAATCTGAATGGTTTATCCTCTGGGTTTTGCCTGCTACATAAGTTCTGTTATACTCACAGACATGATTCAAACAGTGTATTACTATGCATATCTTATATTCTGGGGATGAGTAGAAGGAAGTTGAAATTGGGCACGCTATTTATCCAAAAGTGAAAATGCTGCCCCCTATCCTAGAGAAGTTTTAAGTAGTACTTTCAACTATTTTTACTTCAGTATTTTACACCACTAGGCTTAAGTACTTTACACCACCCTTTTGCTTCCAGGTAGAACACTGGTAGGGCAGAGGAAGACAGACAAGCCTTTGTCAGTGTGCATTGTGTGCCAGGTGATATTGTTCTACAGACTGTCCCAACAAGGTGATGGAGGATTTGGGTGTTCTTTACCTTCAGCTAGTGTTCCACAGACAGACAGACAGACAGACAGACTCATTGTGATGTTAATGAAAGGGTCCATTTTTGCAGCATATGAGCTTGTTCTCCACCCGCTGAATTTGAGTTCAAGCCTCCTCTACGTCTGTTTAAAGTCCAGATAGGCATCAGAGCTAAACTGTGACTGTCTGGTCATGTTCAGGATAAGGCCCTGTCCATCTCTCAGGTTACAGCAACTCAGTGTGTGATTGYCAGAGGTAATATGCTGTTTCCTGGTTACGTGACACATTGGGGCCCTGTCGGAGTATAGATGACCCACAGTGGTCAGTCACAGTCCTGACAGGCAGACTCACCGGGTCACAACACCCTGTTACTGTGGAAACCCTAGAACCCGCTCCCGTTTCCAGTGTCTTCCAATTGGCTCTTTCAATCCCTCTGACACATCTCTGCAAACCCTCCCCACCCACGTACCGTAGCTGTACAAGCTAATGTGTTCTGAGTCACCCAGTAAACAAAGGGTTAAATTAATAAAATATGTTCTGGGTTCGTTGTGAGGGCAGCAAGAGGAGATGCTCATGGTTGGGTTGCAAAGCAGGTTTCAGGTGTCTGATGTACCCTCTGTAGCCTTGGTGTTTGGCCTAGACAACCCCGAGAGACACGGTTAAGTAGCAGAGCCCGGGGGTTTAAATAGGAGAGATCAGGTTGTTAAGACGCTCAGACCGCAGCCTGACTGAATGACAGGGACTTGAGGCAACGGGATGTCTGATGTTAGATTGTCCTTTAAAGTGGTTGCTGTTATAGGTCTGAGAGATGTGTGTGTGTGTGCGTGTGTGAGGGGATTCCATGTCCCTGGCTATGAAAAGTGTCTGCCTCGTAAGTGAACAGTTTTACAGGTTTTTCGGCAAATATTTGCTGCCAGCAAAYTCTACCTATAGTCTCCCAGTCAAGTCTCTTTGTTTGATAGTAAAACGCAGTGAAGCTCTGTGACTGTCTCTGTCACCACCTAAAGTCTCTGAGTGAAACCCATCTGTTGTTCCCGATGGGAAACCCCAACAAAACCTGAGAGACAGACACAGGGAAACAATACCAGCTGGGCCTCAATAAAAATAAGGACAGAGAATTGAATTTAAAAGCCTCTCTATCTTATCTCGGGGGAGAAATGAATAGCCGTGCCATTTTCCATTTTGTTGTTACTCATCCATTACTCATCCATGACTCATTTATCCAATTGATCCAATTCATCCATCATTTCCTTTCCTCCCCTTCCTCCCCTCGTCCATCACTCTGTCCATCCATCTCGCGGATGCTGACGGCAGATATCAGCACTCACACGTCGTCTTTTACACCGCTGCTGCTGCTGGGGAGCATGCGTTACGTGTAATTCAGTCCCCCCCCCTCCCCAAGCAACACTAAGCTAAAACAGGACCTAATAGTATGGGGAGAAAAATGTTTAGGATATGTACACGCATAAACACACATCACTGTGAGAGGTGAGACCTGGGAGGACAGCTGACTGCCCTGGTGATTAACGATGACGGAGTGTAGTGCAGCTCCTCTATTACACCCCGAGTCTCCACCTCTCCATCCATCTCACTATCTCTCCACCCACAGGACCTGAAAGGAKGAGAGAGAGCGAGAGAGATGGTGTACAGGAAGGAGAGGTAGACCCACATGCAGCTGACACACACACACAAACAGCCCCTCAGTTTCCAGAGATACAGTATAGAAACTATTCGCTCACCATGTGGGAGCTGGGAGCCGTGTCAGGGCACGGACCACACACCACAGACCATCTGTCTTGATGTCTCTTCTGTCTTCTCTTCTGGAAGCTCTAAATGAGATCACCAACACACTCCTCCTTTTCCCTCTTTCTTTCGCCCTCTTTCTCTCTCCAACTCTATCACTGCATCACTCATCTCTGTGAGAGGCCTTTTCAAGTGGTCCAGGAATAAAGAGCACACAGATGTCAGACATGTTGGATTAATGTTCCCAAAACCATCACACAGCCCATTACTTACATCCACCCACAGACAGAGCAGACCAGAGCTGAGGGGAAACATGTTGAAAATACACGTTCCTTGGTCAACGCCCTGAGCCCTGGCAACCTAACCCGTTATATTTTTTTAAACTGGCCTTTGTCTTTTTGTCCGGTCGTTACTTAGTCAAGCCAGGGATGCTCTGTGAACTTTACCACCTGTTAAATAATTGCAATTGAACTTTGTTGAGCATCTGGAAGGAAAGTATTCTACTTTTCCAGAGAACCAAGTGTCAGCTGAAACAAAGGCTAACTGTATATGTCAAATAGCAGTAGTTATGGTACTGGCTAGAAAAGGGCGAGTGAGGGTAAGAGGCCGGACGCAGTATGAACAGAGAAATCGACGGTTGTTAAAGAGGTATGAGGGGTGTAAAGTTATGCTGTGGCAACACCTGGAATTATCATCATAACTCACACCACTGTCGCAATACACATAATTAATCACACTGGAATAAGCAAATGAACACACACACCATGCATCAACCTCCACGCACACATCAACTACACATGCACACCACATACGCCAACACACACAAGCTGGTCCATAAATCGAGGTGTTGTGTGTGTGTTGTGTGTGTGTGGTTGTGTGTGGTTTTAACTCTGTTGTTTGTCTGATGGCTTCGGCTCTCAGTCATCTAATCATCAATGACAGACTTGAAAACCACATCTCCCCTTACATGACTGTATTTGGTAATCACGTTCTGCTTATTTCATACAGCGCCTCGCTCTTTTCTTCTCTCTGTTGCTCTTTCACTCTCTCTATGCGCTCTCTTTTTGCTCCCTCTTCTTTCTCTGTTTTCTCTTCTCTCCTCTCTCTCTTACTCTTTCATGTGTATCGTTGTCTGATAGTGTATCTGAAGAACTTGTTTTGTGGACATTGAAGCTGCTGATTGTTCAAGCAGAGCATCTTAGCTCAGCTCGTGACTCCCTGGATCTGTGGTGTGCGCCTGCTCGGTTCACAGTGCGGTAATTAGCCCTGGTTAGCCCATACAAGTGTTCTGAATAAACCTCTGGGCAATAAGAGAACTGTGCTCTGAGAGCTGTGCCGAGAGAGAAGGCTGGAGAGGATGGTGTCACCCCGCCGGCGGTGCGGCTCAACCCACAACCCCCCGTTTAGCCTCCACTAACCCTCCAGGTCCTCCAGGCCTAGTCGACTCACTGCAAGGCATCGTTTTTCCACCGCAGCCCAGTGGTGATGCATGAGAACTGACAGCCATGCCGGATCCCTGAGAGGGGGGGGGGGGGGGGGTGAGAGTGAGAGAGAGATGAGAGAAGGAGAGAGAGAGAGAGAGAGGAGAGAGAAGAGAGAGAGAGAGCGTGCGACACAGCGAAATCATAACCAGCTGCAGCCATAAGCATTAACAGGAAACCATAATTGCCATGCCCTCTTGTGCATCTCTAACTCACTGTGCCACACGCTCACATGTCAAGCTGGAGGGAGAGAAAAAACCCACAGAGAGACGAGACAGTCAATGGAAAAGGAAGTCGAGGAGCAAACGCCCTGTTTCAGAACATAAATTGTAGGGCAGGTTAATTTGCTGTTGATTTGGTGAATTTACCACAGAGCTGAATGATGGATTGACCTGTCCTCTGTGTTCTCTGAGGTTTCATGCATGTAGTCACACAAACACACACTACGCACATACGCACACACCACACACACACACAACACACACAACACACACACACACACACCACACACACAACACAACACACACACACACACACACACACCACACACACACACACAACACACACACACACACCACACACACACACACACC
>NC_036844.1:10940972-10942557 GCF_002910315.2 Salvelinus sp. IW2-2015 | reverse complement strand
GTGTGTGTGTGTCTGGATGATTTCATGGCAGTGGATGGGAAAAGGAATGAGACAGACCATTAGTTCTTTCTTTCCTCACGTTACAAGGCTTCGCTTATTCCAACACTGGATGAAGGAAGCACAATGACAGATGTGCGTGCGTGCGCGCGCGTGCGTGCGTGTGTGTGTGTGTCTGGATGATTTCATGGCAGTGGATGGGAAAAGGAATGAGACAGACCATTAGTTCTTTCTTTCCTCACGTTACAAGGCTTCGCTTATTCCAACACTGGATGAAGGAAGCACAATGACAGATATTGCTTCTGGTAACTTGTGRGTGATGGAATGGCTGAAACTGGAGTACATTCAGAATTATCATCCCTTCCTGCAAGATAAAAACAGCTTGATATTATTATAAAAAACGACTGTGCATGTCAGGAGAAAGTGTAGCTGAGAAAAAATAGGCACCTTGTATGAAAAAATGGCCTTTGTATTAAAACACCAAATCAATAATGGTCGAAAACCAAAGCGGTACAAAAGTCGGAGGCCACACAACATCAGGTGTAAGCATGGAGAAACAACATCAATCATGTAGGGAGGGAAAAAGTAGGTGTGTGGGTTAGAGGAGCTGCCAGGCTCAGGGCACCAACACTGAAGGAGTTGAACAGATGAGAGCCACAGGCACTGAGTGTGTCTGTGGCTCTGTGCCTCCAGTGCATTGAGAGGGGTCAGCAGCAGTAGCAGTAGCATCTGTATGTAAGTCATGAGGTGCTTTGGCCTCCTGCTCTACATGTCATTGGCCTGATTAATGACCCTCCGCCTCCCCCACATTGCACAACACACACACACACACACACACACACACACACACACACACACACACACACACACACACACACACACACACTGATTTATGGACCAGCTTGTGTGTGTTTGCGTATGTGTGTGCATGTGTACGTGAGTGTGCGTGGGGGTGTGTGCATGTGTGTGTGTTCATTTGCTATTCCAGTGTGATTAATTATGTGTATTGGACAGTGAGTGAGTTATGATGATAATTACCAGTGTGCCACAGCATAACTTTACACCCCTCATACCTCTTAACAACCGTGATTTCCTCTGTTTCATACTGCGTCCGCCTCTTACCCCTCACTGCCCTTTCAGACAGTACTAATACTACTGCTATTTGTACATAACAGTTAGCCTTTTGTTTCAGCTGACACTTGGTTKTCTTGGAAAATAAGAATACTTTCCTTCCAATGCTCAACTAAATTCATTGCATTTTTAACAGGTGGTAAATTATGCTYCTCAGAGATCACCTGGTAGACTAGTAACACCGGAAAAAAAGACAAGGCCATTTAAAAAAATATATATATACTTTTATGAAAACTAGCTCGTATGTCCTGGGGGTGGTGCCTTAGAGCATTTGTTGGCAGAAACCTCGGCGCTCCAGATCATGTTGGGGGACTTGATAAGGAGTCATCGCTCAACACGGACTCACACCTGCTGGACCCACTCATTTACTGGCTGGGGATGATGAAACAACCATTCAGACCCTGTCCGCTTCATGTCATTATACAAGCAGCTGCATGTCTGTGTGTGTGTGTGTGTG
>NC_036844.1:10927641-10935706 GCF_002910315.2 Salvelinus sp. IW2-2015 | reverse complement strand
GCGTTATTCAACACTGGATGAAGAAGCACAATGACAGATATTGCTTCTGGTAACTTGTGTGTGATGAATGGCTGAAACTGGGAGTACATTCAGAATTATCATCCCTTCTGCAAGATAAAAACAGCTTGATATTTATTATAAAAAACGACTGTGCATGTCAGGGAGAAAGTGTAGCTGAGAAAAAATAGGCACCTTGTATGAAAAAATGGCCTTTGTATTAAAACAGCCAAATCAATAATGGTCGAAAACCAAAGAGCGGTACAAAAGTCGGAGGCCACACAACATCAGGTGTAAGCATGGGAGAAACAACATCAATCATGTAGGGAGGAAAAAGTAGGTGTGTGGGATTAGAGGAGCTGCCAGGCTCAGCGGGGCACAACACTAGAAGGAGTTGAACAGTGAGAGCCACAAGGCACTAAGTGTGTCTGTGGCTCTGTGCCTCCAGTGCATTGAGAGGGGTCAGCACAGTAGCAGTAGCATCTGTATGTAAGTCATGAGGTGCTTTGGCCTCCTGCTCTACATGTCATGGCCTGATTAATGACCCTCCGCCTCCCCCACATTGCAAACACAACACACACACACACACACCACACACACACACCACACACACACACACACACACACACACACACACACACACACACACACACACACCACACACACACACACACACACACAACACACACCACACACACACACACACCACCACACACACACACACACACACAACACACACACACTGATAAAGTATCTCTGGTAAGCCAGGGCTGACGCCTACTCCTAAAAACTCCCCTTCTTTAGAAGATTGTGTCAGTGCTTTTATGGCTTGCCTTGAGCTTGTGCACGTGAGCGTGCACGTGTGTGTATATCCAAGCCAAGGTGTGTGTCTGTGCAGTGTGGAGACTTGGCTGCCTGGCCTCCCTACCCTACCCTGTGCTGTGGTAGTGTTCGTTTCCCAGCCTGTCAGGCATCTGTAGCAGAGTGATTTATGACCAGGGGACTCCAACCTCTCTTCACTGCCACTCCACTATTGTTACTACTGACATGTAATGAGACCAGACATGCTTTCAAGCTGAGCACTTAACAGAGACTCAATCTCCCCCAGTCACAGGCAACATAACTAGTCTTTTCTCTCTCTTCCTTTTCTTTCTTTCTCTCCCTGCCTTTTTTTCCCCTTTGGTGGTGGAGTTGACAGGCAGGGTTGAATACAGCTGGAGATGTTGCACGAGAGAGAGAGAGAGAGAGAGGGAGAGAGGGAGAGATAGAGAGAGAGAGATGAGTGTATAGACGACAAGTCAAGCAACTTTATCAATCAAATCTACTGTTTCTTTCTCAAAAGCTGTGGTGGGGGACCAATCTGGCACTTTACAACAATATTCAAACACAATTATCTGTAGCAGCGGCATTAAAGTGTCTACTGATGATAGATGGTAGAGTTTAGATTTTATAGTGGTTACATAGCTTCTACACAGTTATGTTTGTTACTGCTTTGCTCCGACCAAACTGTGTACAACCTCCCTCAATCTCGCTCTCCCTTCCTTCTCTCCCACCTCTCCCCCTCCTCCTCCTCTGAGTGAGAGTACCAGTATAAATCAGTAACAGAGTCTCTGGCAGCTCTCCCACCTCTGACCCCAGCTCCTTGTCAGCCATGATTAATGACAGTGCCAGTGTGTGTCTCTCTCTCTGTCTCTCTCTCTCTCTCTGTGTGTGTGTGTGTGTGTGTTCTCTGCAGCCTGCCCTGCCTCTCCACCATTGTTTCCACCAACACTTAATGAACTCTGAAGACTTTTCTTTTTTTCCTTTCAACTACTTAAAAAAAGATCTGTCTCTAAGAGAGGATTTAGTCACTTAGGCTTACAACAGTGACTCCCAGATAGAGTTAGATATGAGGATTTAGATATTTACCTCTAATCTCATGTTGATCAATACAGTAATCTGTCTAATCTGCTAAATGTTATCATGATCTGAGGTTTACCAATCACAATGAAAGAGGAAGCACTTACTTTGCCAATACTTTATGCAATAATAAACGTTTCCTTTTGATTACAAAATGTTGTCAACTGCATATTATGCAATACAACTGCACKTAATATCAAAACAGGTCAAAATGGTGGTTCAACATCTCGTGTATTTCCTTCCCCGTTGGACAATGACAGCAGCCTCGGGAAGAGCAGAAGAGATCTCTGAATCATTACTTTGTCTTTGCTACCATCTGCTGGTGAATAGTAGACATCACACCTACTACAACTGCACAGATGAAACGCATTTGATGCCTGGCTTCTATTGTTTTGTATTATTACTGCGCTATTGGAGCTTGAAAAACAAGCATTTTGCTCCAACTGCGATTACAAATCTGTGTACCTAACCAATAAACGTTGATTTGATTTGAAATCCACAAGCAGCCCATTGTGTTAGTTGATGGCGGACACTGCCATTGGATGCAATGCAACCACCACCAGAGACACAGCAGCAGTTAAAAGTGGAGAACCCAGTTCCTACGTTTGAATATAAAAATTGATTTTTCTCAAACAAAATGATGCTACATTTTATCTCTTGGACCCTCAGGATGACAAATCAGAGTAAGATTACTGACTGTAAGTACAATATTTACCTTCAGAGGTGAATGTATCAAACCAGTTGCCGTGATAAAAGTTTTTTGTTGTTGTGCACTCTCCTCAAATAATAGCATGGCATTTTGTCACTGTAATAGCTACTGTAAATTGGACAGTGATGTTAAATTAAATTAATAAGAATTTAAGCTTTCTGCCCATATAAGACATGGCTATATCCTGGGGAATTTTATTGTTACTTACAATGCCATGCTAATCACATCAGTGCACGTTAGCTCAACCATCCCATGTGGGAGACACCGATCCCGTAGAGGTTAACAGCACTATCAACAAGGCAGGTCCTACAGGCCCTAGCTTTTTTTGCAACTGGACTACTGTTCAGTCGTGTTGTCAGGTGCCAAAAAAGGGACTTAGGAAAATTGCAATTGGTTCAGAACAGGGCAGCACGGCTGACCCTTGGATGTACATAGACAGCAAACATGAATAATATGCATGTCAATCTCGCCTGGCTCAAAGTGGAGGAGAGATTCACTTCATCACTGCTTGTGTTTATGAGCGGTATTGACATGTTGAATGCACCAAGCTGTCTGTTTGAACTACTGTCGCGCAGCTTGGACACCCATGTATACCCCACAAGACATCCCACCAGAGGTCTCTTCACCGTGCCCAAGTCCAGAACAGACTATGGGTGGCACACAGTACTACATAGAGCCATGACTACATGGAACTCTGTTCCACATCAAGTTACCGATGCAAGCAGTAAAAATAGATTTAAAAAACAGATAAAAAATACACCTTATGGAACAGCGGGGACTGTGAAGCAACACAAACATTGGCACAGACACATGCATAAACACACATACAGTAACATACGCACTATACACACATAGATGTTGTATTGTAGATATGTGGTAGTGGTAGAGTAGGGACCTGCGGGCACACAGTGTGTTGTGAAACCTGTGAATTTATTGTAATGTTTTTTAAATTGTATAACTGCCTTAATTTTGCTGGACCCCAGGAAGAGTAGCTGCTGCCTCGGTGGGATCCATAATAAATACAAATACATTGTCCCTGGCCGGCGTAAACTGGAGCTTAAAGTTATACTGCTGGAGGCGGTCTGACCAGTGYTACATGCGGAGGGGCTTGTGACCTGACCCGGAGGTAGACACCAAGGCTGTGAGGCCCTGGTGGTCGGTGCGCAGGGTGAAAGAACATCCGTAGAGGTTAATGTGCCACCGTTCGCAGGCCCAGACACATTCTAGTGCCTCCCTCTCTCCAACGGAGTACTTTCGGTGAGATGCGCAAGATGCGAAAGCCACTGGCTTCTCAACACCGTGCCTGAAGCTGAGAAAGGGCCGCTCCCACTGCTGTGGCTGACGTGTCACAGGTGACCAGAGTTGGGATGGTGAAGTTAAAGTGGGCCAGGACAGGTGAAATGTTCAGCAGTTCTTCGAGAGAGTGGACAGCCTGTGCACCTCCTTCCATTGCTGACACAGAAGGGAAGTGATGGCCGAGTACTGGGGCAGGAAGCGCATGTAGTAACCCATCTTTCCCAGAAATTAGTTAAGTTGTGTAGCAGATGTCCATTCTGGGACACGATGGATAGCTTCCACGTTTGACTGCAGCGCCGAGAGTACTCCGGCTGACACGCAGAACCCGACAAAGCCAATCTCTGGCACTGAGAACTTGCACTTGTCAGTGTTGAGTGTGAGGTTCTGTTGACTGAGCGCTGTGAAGGCTGCTTGCAGACGTTTATTATTGACGGCAGTGTTGGGGCCATGGATGKCGATGTCGTCCAAGTAAACAGCCGCTCCAGAGACTGGTGCACATTATCTTCTGGAAACAGCTGGGGGCCGAAGTGAGACCAAAAGGCATGTGTAGTGGAACACCSCGATATGAGTGACGAAGGCTGTCAGGTTCCTACTCTCTGGTTGTAGAGGAACTTGGAGGTAGCCCTTGCGAAGGTCCAGATCTGTGAAGACCGTCAACTCGTAGAAGTGAGTGGTCAGCTCCTTTATGGTCAGCAGAGGGTACCGATCAGGTATGACGGCCTTGCTGGCCGGTCTCAGGTCCAAGGCAAACCTGCATCTCTCCAGACTTCTTTTTAGCGATGACCAAGTTGGACACCCATGGGGAGGCATCCACTGGCTCGATGAATCCATCCTCCAGCTGCTTCTGTAGATCCTTAGTGACCCCTCACGTAAAGTCTGCGCCAACCCGATCTCCCGGGTGGCGCAGTGGTCTAGGGCACTGCATCGCAGTGCTAGCTGCGCCACCAGAGTCTCTGGGTTCGCGCCCGAGCTCTGTCGCAGCCGGCCGCAACCGGGAGATCCGTGGGGCGACGCACAATTGGCATAGCGTCGTCCGGGTTAGGGAGGTTTGGCCGGTAGGGAGGGTTTGGACGGTAGGGATTATCCTTGTCTCAGTATGTAAAAATGTAATAAAATGTATGCACTGTAAGTCGCTCTGGATAAGAGCGTCTGCTAAATGACTAAAAAAAAAAAAGAAAAAAAAAAAAAAAAAAGTCAGTGGAATACGGCGTAGAGTTGAATGACTGGAGTCACCGTAGGTTTGAGAGGGGCTTATGTGTGAACGCTGTCATGGCCCTACACCGTTGAAGAGAGTGGCCAAAGCATCTTGCCAAAGGGAAATGCAATTGTGCTGGATCGTTGAGCCATTGTTGTCCAACAGAGAGAACCCCAGGCTGGTGAACAAGTCTAGACCTAAGATACAGTTGAAGTCTGAGGTCTTCATACACTTAGGTTGGAGTCATTAAAACTCTTTTTCACCACTCCACAAATTTCTTGTTAACAAACTATAGTCTTGGCAAGTGGTTAGGACATCTACTTTGTGGATGACACAAGTATTTTTCCAACGATTTTTTACAGACAGATTTTTTCACTTATAATTCACTGTATCACAATTCCAGTGGGTCAGAGTTTACATACACTAACTTGACTGTGCCTTTAAACACCTTGGAAAATTACAGAACATTATGTCATGTCATTAGAAGCTTCTGATAGGCTACTTGACATAATTTGAGTCAATTGGAGGTGTACCTGTGGATGTCAAGGTCTACCTTCAAACTCAGTGCCTCTTTGCTTGACATCATGGGAAAATCAAAAGAAATCAGCCAAGACCAACACCTGGTTCATCCTTGGGAGCAATTTCCAAACACCTGAAGGTACCACGTTCATCTGTGCAAACAATAGAGCAAGTATAAACACCATGGGACCATGCAGCCGTCATACGCTCAGGAAGGAGATGCGTTCTGTCTCCTAGAGATGAACATACTTTGGTGCGAAAAGCGCAAATCAATCCCAGAACAACAGCAAAGGACCTTGTGAAGATGCTGGAGGAAACAGGTACAAAAATATCTATATCCAAGTAAAACAATTCCTATATCGAGATAACCTGAAAGGCCGCTCAGCAAGGAGAAGCCAACTCCAAAACCGCCATAAAAAGCTATACTATGGTTTGCAACTGTACATGGGGGCAAAGATCGTGCTTTTTGGGGAATGTCCTCTGGTCTGATGAAACAAAAATAGAACTGTTTGGCCATAATGACCATCGTTATGTTTGGAGAAAAAAGGGGGAGGCTTGCAAGCTGAAATCACCATCCCAACCGTGAAGCACGGGGTGGTAGCATCATGTTGTGGGGGTCCTTTGCTGCAGGAAGGACTGGTGCATTTCACAAAATAGATGGCATCATGAGGCAGGAAATTTATGTGGATATATTGAAGCAACATCTCAATACATCTGTCAGGAAGTTAAAGCTTGGTCGCAAATGGTCTTCCAAATGGACAATGACCCAAGCATACTTCCAAAGTTGTGGCATATTGGCTTAAGGACAACAAAGTCAAGGTATTGGAGTGGCCATCACAAAGCCCTGACCTCAATCCTATAGACAATGTGTGGACAGAACTGAAAAAGCGTGTGCGAGCAAGGAGGCCTACAAACCTGAATGTTACACCAGCTCTGTCAGGAGGAATGGGCCAAAATTACACCAATTATTGTGGGAAGCTTGTGAAGGCTACCCGAAACATTTGACCCAAGTTAAACATTTAAAGGCAATGCTACCAAATACTTATTGAGTGTATGTAAACTTCTGACCCACTGGGAATGTGATGAAAGAAATACAAGCTGAAATATATCATTCTCTCTACTATTATTCTGACATTTCACATTCTTAAAATAAAGTGGTGATCCTAACTGACCTAAGACAGGGAATTTTTTACTTGGATTAAATGTCAGGAATTGAGTTTAATGTTTTGGCTAAGCTGTATGTAACTTCCAACTTCAACTGTATTAGTGCCCTGCGTGTCATGTGGAAGGGAACTGAGTAAGGGCTTTGTTGCCATACTGCATAGGTTAGTTTTTAAAGGCGAGGACATCAGTCACTGACCGCCCATATCCGTACAGGCTAAGGCTGGGTGGCTGGAGTGGTAGGTGGGACAAGAACTGCTCGTAGGTAGCCATGTTGAGGAGCGACACATTTCCTCTGTGCGAGAGTGGAATGCAGGAGTCCCCAAGGTATACATACAAGTGAAAACCCAGCCGGTTTGAGCCAACAGTGTGAATGACTGTAGGGGGTTTGGTCATGGGGGTGTGAGTGTTGGTGCACGGGGGGTTGGAGCTGACCTACACCACTTTTCAAAATGGTTTGGTTTCTGACATCGTCTACATGTCTGTCCACGWGCAGGGCAGTCAGGGGCATGTGAATTGTSTCTATTGGAACCACAGTTGGCACACCGCTGACGTGCCTGGGTTCTCATCAACTGCACTGAGGCACTCATGTCACTGTCCATGTGACAGCTACAGTCTGAGCACTGAGACTGCCGAACAGCTTGAACAGCACTGGAAGCATGTGTCTGTGCCTCAGAGATCTTAGTTGCTCAGTGAGCTGCTGATTCCACTTGGGAAGCTACGGCTACAGCTTTTACAAGAGTCAGATCATCACCTTCAAGGAGAAGCCTCTCCCGCACYAGTGAGCTGGAGGTTCTTTCAATTAACTGGTCCCTGATCATTTCATCTCTAAGATAACCACACTGACTTTCCCACGCGCTGTGCATGCTGCCAAAAAAAATGCAGCCTCTTCAGAAGCACACACTGTTTCTTTGCGAAATGTCCGTCCAAACGTTCAACAGCTGCGTCATATGTGTGTGCTTCCCCGAGAGTTTGGAAGATGCGCAGGCCCTTGGCGCCGAAACAGTGGAGAAGAATGACCCTTTTCATCTCAGGGCTAACCATATCCAGTCCGGMAGCTAACATGTACGTCTCAAACAACAACTTCCATCTGTCCTATGGATTGTTGGTTCGACCCGAATGAGGCAAGAACTGCTCTGATGTAGGTCGGGATATTGATACTTTCAGCCATCCTCTTTCGCCAAATGTTCTGTTTAACCCCCCCAAAAACGACAACACTTGTTCTCTGTTGAAGCTGACGTTTAACTCAATGAGTAGCATCTCAAAATACAGCAGTGATTTTTTTTTTT
>NC_036844.1:10901644-10920753 GCF_002910315.2 Salvelinus sp. IW2-2015 | reverse complement strand
TACACAATCACAGGACCATAAGAGGTATTACGGTCAATGCTTATGAACTGGATATTGGTATTATAAATAGTACCCTACTACACAATCACAGGACCATAGAGGTATTACGGTCAATGCTTATGAACTGGATATATGTATTATAAATAGTACCCTACTACACAACCACAGACCATAAAGGTTTACGGTCAATTTTATTAACTGGATATGGTATTATAAAATAGTACCCTACTAACACAACACAGACCATAGAGGTATTACGGTCAATGCTTGATAACTGGATATTGTATTATAAATAGTACCCTACTACACAATCACAGGACCATAAGAGTATTACGTCAATTCTTATCAACTGGATGTAATTGCCCATTTATATCAATTGATGACACTAACGAAATGGTTGGAGTGTCCAGCAACATGTGCAATAAATGCTAACACGGCTTTGGTGATGAAAGGTACTTCATGTATTTTTTGTCATGTCCCCATCAGGCCACTGCACGCTGTGACATGGGCCTGGATTGTAACACATCTGCTTCAATCTGCCTGACTGAATACTGGGGCCTTCAGTGGTCCCTTACCTGACATTACAGCAAGAGTCTCCTCATCTCCATCTTTAACACGTCAACATGTGTTTGTATGCAACCACTCAAATTCACACAAACTGCTACAGACGCAAAAGCTGACTCATTTTCWCTTTGTCTACTTGTCCCATTCTTCCATCTGGTCTGGGATATATATATATTTTAGTTGGCACACCTGTGTGATGTCTTGCATATACACACATGAATACAAATGTATTCACCSCGGACATGAGACTAAATGTCTTGATGGAGAAAGTACGCATGTTGTTTGTTGTTTAACTTTAACATAGTAGGTAGTAAAAATGTGAAGAAAAGGCTATGAAAAAGACATGGTTTGGTAGCAACTTAAAACAAAAATCAACATGAGTAGTTTACACAAGGCTTTTGCATTTTGTGGTCATGATAGTTGCATATCTTCATCAAGGAACTGTCTGCTGTTAGCTGACAACAGGACGTCTGCTTTTTTTTTATGGCTGCTCTAGAGCAGGGTTTCCCGAACTCAGTGACGCCCCTCCTCAGGTTCATTCATTTATTTTTGTTTTTTTGCCCTAGCACTACACAACTGATTATAATAATCAAAGCTTGACGAGTTGGTCATTTGAGTCAGCTGTGTAGGGCTAGGGCAAAAAAACAAAAATGCCCACTGGGAGGCCCAGGACTGAGTTTGGGAAACCCTGYTCTAGAACTCCGTGGCCCAGCAGACTCACCTGGGGATAGGGGGTGGACACGTTACTTTGTCTGGGAGACTTTTAGAGAGAGGAGATAGCATGAGTTTCAAAGGGAGTACAGCCAAATCCAATCCAACCAGTGTCCCTGAATAATATGCTATATGTCATAGTTAAGGAGGTTTACATAGTTCATAMYGTATAACACCACCAGCAGAGCTTACTTCTRTGTGCTCTGGAGAGATCACAGGTAGTGGMTCAGAAAGCTCCGGAGGTCCTTCGAATATTCTCTCTGTAGTACCMGTAAAGAGATGGATAGAGGTACTGAATGCACTTGAAWGAGTGCAAGAGAGATAACATTTACCTTGTTGATTATAAGGGTGCCTTCCTATCAGACAAATGGATGCGTAAAAGACGCCACTGTTCAACGGTTGGGGGAGAGGCTTGTGTTGTGCTGTCCATCATATGAGTGGAGTATTATATATAAATAGTACCAGTCAAAAGTTTGGATACACCTACTCATTCAAGGGTTTTTCTTTATTTTTTACTATTTTCTATGRTGTAGAATAAAAGTAAAGACATCAKAACTATGAAATAACYCATATGGAATCATGTAGTAACCAAAAAAGTGTTAAGCAAATCATTAGACATTTTAMATTTTAMATTCTTCAAAGTAGCTACCCTTTGCCTTGATGACAGCTTTGCACACTCTTGGCGTTCTCTCAACCAGCGCTTTCACTGGGATGCTTTTCCAACAGTCTTGAAGGAGTTCCCACATATGCTGAGCACTTATTGGCTGCTTTTCCTTCACTCCGAGGTCCAACTCACCCCAAACCGTCTCAGTTGGGTTGAGGTAGATAACATTACAACAGTGACAGAACTGCAAGTGTATTTTTAATTCACAGTAGAATATTCATAGTCGTAAATGGATTTTTAATCTGCATCCAACTGCAGATTATGCGTGCTGAAGCCGGTAGTCTGCGAACCTCAAAGTGCATGCTGTGTGTCTCAGATGTATTTTGGGGGGTATCAAATGGTATGTGCGCACGCAACCTGTGACGTCTGTTGGTCTCGTGTATCACTGAGTCAGAAGTTTTTTCCAGGCTGTCAGTGTGCACGCACAAACCAGGTAACCACTGTTGCTTGTGCAGCTAGCTAGTTAGTACACACTAGCTACTGGCTACCTAGCTAGCTGCAGTACACTAGCTACCTGGCTATACACACTAGCTAGGCTATCTTCTAATTCTAAAGTATAATTTCAGCACCAATTCTGTCGGTGGGGTGAACGCACCATCCTCTCTGGCATCATCCGACATCCTGTTTCATCTCGTATGTCTCACAGCGTCTGTGGCATGAGAAGGTATCTGTTGGAGCCAGACTCGAATAATTCTGAAAATAAATTATTCTTGCAAATCATATTGAATTTATTCAAATGTCAAGCTGCAAGTTTGCAGCCATTGTTACATTGTTCACACATCCTGATACAAGCTTGAAAAATGTCATTACACATTTGCGAATCGTACTTGCAACCACGAATCTCAGTGTGCGACCACGAAATACAAAATACAAACTCCAGGTTTCTGTCATCATTATTATCCCACAACAGCGCTGAAACAACCATATGTGGATGTTTGCCAATGCGGGTTGACTCTCAATCTGAGTGAATCGAGGCCTCATAACTAACACCAAGAAATATTCCACAGCTGAATGAATTCATTATAATTGCAAACTGTTAGGTGACAAAGAACATAGCTTTCTCTTCTCTATCTATCCTCTCCATTGCTCCTTCCATCTCCCTGAGGGGAAAACTTTCCCAGGGGTGAAACTGGAGGGAAACCTTGATTTTCATTCAGGATGAAATTAAAAACATGTCTCCTTCCAAGTGTGTGTGTGTGTGTGTGTGTGTGTGGTTGTGTGTGTGTTGTGTGTGTGTGTGTGTGTGTGTGTGTGTGTGTGTGTGTGTGTGTGTGTGTGTGTGTGTGTGTGTGTGTGTGTGTTGTGTGTGTGTGTGTGTGTGTGTGTGTGTGTGTGTGTGTGTGTGTGGTGTGTGGTGTGGTGCGTGCGTGCGTGTTTCTTTTTTTGTATGAATTCTCAACACTCATGCCACAAATGCACAATGCTATAAATGTTAATTGGACCACACAACAAGCATTTCCCTCACTGTTTGTTTTGGTAAACAACACATGGCGAGACAAACAAAAGCAAGGTGGATGTTTGTTTTTTTTAAGAAAAAACAACACAATAACTATCACCCCAAAAAACACACACACACAAGCTCTGACAAACACAACCTATAATCTTGAGGTCACCTGTGATACAAGCATATGCGACGTCCATCTGTCCATAATGTCTTATGTATGAGGACGTTCCGACGTCTCAGACATGGATGACGTCGCATACTGACTTGTATCAGCAGGTGACTGGTGAAGATATGGTTGTGTTGTCAGAGCTTGTGGTGTGTGTTATTTTTGGGGTGAGTGAGTGTATTGTTTGTTTATGCACAATGCTATAAATGTTATTGGACCACACAACAAGCATTTCCCTCACTGTTTGTTTTGGTAAACAACACATGGCGAGAAACAAAGCAAGGTGGATGTTTGTTTTTGTAAGGACAGGAATAATAAGCAGGTAATTGCGTAGAGTGTTACATGTCGGAGAGTGGTTAAATAACCACGCTCACATTATGAGTAAACTAACAACTGAATACTTGCATTCGCTCCACATCTAATGCCTAGGATTTAGTCAGCAGGCTAACTCATCCTGCCAACTGTCACAGTCTCACGTCAGAGTTAGATGTTCAGCCATGATTCTCAAACGTCAAATTTCAAAGTGGTTCCAAAGGTCAAATGTTCAAGGTGTTTAGGTTAGGGGTTAAGTTCAGGCATTAAGTCTGAATAGTTAAGGTTAGGCATTAAGTCTGAATGGGCAGATGGATGGCAGAGCTTCTCCTCTGATTCTAAAGTTTGAATCCAGCGATAGCAAGTTGTTTTTGATAAGCTTACGGCCATCCGCCATCCCCAACGCCCTAGCAAAACTGAAACATACTTGAAGGTAACAGCGCTCACTGTTGCCCCTAGTGGCCGGTTTCACATCGTCTCCCGACGTCCTCAGACATGGATGGACGTCGCATACTGACTTGTATCACAGGTGACCTGTCTGGAAAGATTATAGGTTGTGTTTGTGTCAGAGCTTGTGTGTGTTGTGTTATTTTTGGGGGTGAGTGAGTGTATTGTGTTTGTTCGTTTGTGCAATCTGAGATATCCCTGTCACTTATCTGCGTCTGGTTATCGGAATTGGCCCTGAGGACAGAAAAGTAATATGGTGTTGAACCAAGCAGCTGATATCTAACATCTGATCCCAGCTCTGTGTGTGTTTGTGTGTCTTCGTGTGTGTGTGTAGTCACAAGAGGCTGATGAGGGGTGGATGGCTATTAATAATGGCTGGAGTGGAGTGATGGAATGGTATCAACCACGTGGAAACCGTGTGTTTGATGACTGATAGCATTATATTTAATCCTTCCAGCCATTACTATGAACCCGTCCTCCCCAATTAAGGTGCCACCAACATCCTGTGGTGTATGTGTGTGTCTGCGGTCTCTATTGCTATTTCCATCAGTGTCTCCAGGGTGCGATTCGATCTAAGTGTGTGTGTGTGCGAATCGGTGTGTGTGTGTGACCCTCAGTGTGTGTGGTTTGTGTTTCCCAAGTCGTTTGCACCTCCGTGTGTTTTCCCGAAGGGTGTATGTGCGTAGCAACTTATACACTGCCTGTCTAAGGTCACTAGGTTTCCAGCAGAGGGCGATGTAATACCATCATTATGCTGACCTAAAACAGCCTGTTGGCTTCAGAACCTGAAACTGATACAATGAAAGCAAAAGGAACATCTTATCAAGCATTCTGCTTCTGCTCTCTCTCTCGCTCTCTCTCACTCAGACTCTCTTCCAGGAGGAGCAGACATAACTGTGCTATATGCATTTGTATGATTCCCCTCCACTGCATGTTTTACTGTGGATCCAAATAAAGTAGTCAAAATGTGTGTATATGAAACASAAGCTATCCGCCTGCTCGCTCTCTCTCTCTCACACACACACAAACAGCAGTACATTGCCCTCTCCGAGTGCCTTTTCATTGAAAGTAAAACAAGGAACGAGGCCTGGTGTCCACACAGACTGAGAGAAATAAAGTAGTCAAAATGTGTGTATATGAAACACAAGCTATCTGCCTGCTCGCTCTCTCTCTCACATACAAACAGCAGTACATTCATTGCCCTCTRCGAGTGCCTTTTCATTGAAAGTAAAACAAGGAACGAGGCCTGGTYTCCACACAGACTGAGAGAACTCTCTCTCCTCTCACTCTTCCAATGTTTTTAATGTATTTTTTGCCCCTTTTTCAATCTTCTCTCATCACTGCAACTCCTCAATGGGCTTGGGAGAGGCATAGGTAGAGTCATGCATCCTCTGAAACATGAGGCACCAAACCACACTTCTTCTAGTACACACTTCTTGTGTGGCACCAAACCACAACACCCGCCCACTTAACCCAGAAGCACCAATGTGTCAGAGGAAACACTGTTCAACWAACAACTGAAGTCAGCCTGTAGGTGCCCAGCCCACCACAAGGAGTTGCTAGAGTGCAATGAGCCAAGTAAAACCCTTTGTTCCAGGGCGTACACACTAGCTCGCTGGCTAGTACACACTAGCTAGCTGGCTAGTACACACTAGCTCACTGGCTAGTACACACTAGCTAGGCTATCTTCTAATTCTNCACAGACTGAGAGAACTCTCTCTCCTCTCACTCTTCCAATGTTTTTAATGTATTTTTTGCCCCTTTTTCAATCTTCTCTCATCACTGCAACTCCTCAATGGGCTTGGGAGAGGCATAGGTAGAGTCATGCATCCTCTGAAACATGAGGCACCAAACCACACTTCTTCTAGTACACACTTCTTGTGTGGCACCAAACCACAACACCCGCCCACTTAACCCAGAAGCACCAATGTGTCAGAGGAAACACTGTTCAACTAACAACTGAAGTCAGCCTGTAGGTGCCCAGCCCACCACAAGGAGTTGCTAGAGTGCAATGAGCCAAGTAAAACCCTTTGTTCCAGGGCGTACACACTAGCTCGCTGGCTAGTACACACTAGCTAGCTGGCTAGTACACACTAGCTCACTGGCTAGTACACACTAGCTAGGCTATCTTCTAATTCTYAATGTGATTTCACCACCCATTCTGTTGGTGGTGGTAACGCACCACCCTCTCTGGCATCATCCGYCATCCTGTTTCATCTCGTATGTCTCACAGCGTCTGTGGCATGAGAAGGTATCTGTTGGAGCCAG
The DNA here is from genome assembly GCF_002910315.2 of Salvelinus sp. IW2-2015. NCBI lineage: Eukaryota > Metazoa > Chordata > Actinopteri > Salmoniformes > Salmonidae > Salvelinus > Salvelinus sp. IW2-2015. The sequence continues at coordinate 10,914,177 of NC_036844.1, read as the reverse complement.
ACTCTATTGAGTGATTCTGAAAATAAATGATGCTTGCAAATCTTATTGAATGTATTCAAATGTCAAGTTACAAGTTTGCAACCGTCGTTCTATTTTTCACACATCATGATGAAAGCTTGCAAAAGTAAAATACACATTTGCGAATCGTACTTTCAACCCCGAATCTCAGTGTGTGACCACGAAATGGAAAATACAAACCCACAGGTTTCTGCCATCATTATTATCCCACACAACACTGCCAGAACAACCACTATGTGGAAGTCCACAGTTGAATCATTTCATTATAATTCCTAACTGATAGTTGACAAAGAACATACCTTTCTCTTCTCTATCTCTCCTCTCCCATACACTCAGTGCTGTCTCTCTTTCTTTCATGTACAATTTTTTTCTCTGTTTGTTCTCTTCCAGTCCCTCGCTCCTTCCGTCTCCCTGAGGGGAAAACATTCCCATTTGTGAAACTGGAGGAATCCTTGATTTTCATTCAGGGATGAAATGAGAAACATGATTCCTTCCCAAGAGAGAGAGAGTGTGTGTGTGTGTGTGTGTTCCTTTGTTTGTATGAATTCTCAACACGCGTGCCACAAATACACAATGCTATAAGTGTTCATGGAACTACGCAAAGAACATTTCCCCGAGTGTTTGTTTTGGCAAGACAAACAACAGCAAATGGATGTTTGTTTTGTAAGCAGAGAAATAATTAGCAAGTATTTGAGTAGAGTGTTACAAGTAGCAGAGGTGGTTATGTGACCATGCTCGCATAATGAGGAGCCGAGGTTGAGACTTGAATACTTGCATTAGCTTCCAAAGCTTATGCCTAGGATTTAGCTCAACAGGTAAACCCAATCTTGCGGAATGTTAAAATCTTGTGGATCACACAAAGCAGAAATTATTCATGGGATCTCTTAAATACCAATGGGACAGATCAGAAGTTGTGTTTGTGTTTAAGGTTGTGTGTGTGTGTTTAAAAAAAATGTGTGTGCATGTGTGCATGTGTGTGTACTCTGCGATATCCCTGTTATTGTATCTCCGTCTGGTGTTATCGGAATTGGTCCTGAGGACAGAAAAGTAATATTATGGTGTAGAAGCCAGCAGCTGATATGTAACAACTGATCCCAGCGCAGTGTGTGTGTGTGTGTGTGTGTCTCAGTGTGTTTGCACCTCAGTGGGTTGTGAAGGGTGTGTGTGTAACAACATATACACTGTCTGTCTAAGGGCACTAGGTTTCCAGCAGAGGGTGATGTAATACCATCATTATGCTGACCTAAACTAAGTCTGTTGGCTTCAGAACCTGAAACTGATACAGTGAAAGCAAAAGGAACATTTTATCTTGCTTTCCTGTCCATTTGTCTGATTTCCCTCCACTGCAATGTTTTACTGTGGATCAAATAAAGTATTCAAAATGTGGGTATATGAAACACAAGCTAACTAATCCTGTTCTCTCTTCTCTTCTCGCTCTCAATTCAATTCAGTTTCAATTTCAATTTATTGGCCTTTATTGGCATGGGAAACCTATGTTTACATTGCCAAAGCAAGTGAAATAGATAATAAACAAAAGTGAAATCAACAATAAAAAATGAACAGTAAACATTATATTCACAAAAGTTCCAAAATAATAAAGACATTTCAAATGTCATATTATGTCTATATAGAGTGTTGCAATGATGTGGAAATAGTTAAAGTACAAAAGAGAAAATAAATTAACATACAACRTATATTTATTTACAATGGTGTTTGTTCTTCACTGGTTGCSKTTTTCTTGTGGCAACAGGTCACAAATCTTACCGTTGTGATTGCACACTGTAGTATTTCACCCAATAGATATGGGAGTTTGTCAAAATTGCATTTGTTTTCGAATTCTTTGTGGGTCTGTGTAATCTGAGGGAAATATTTGTCTCAATATGGTCATACATTTGGCAGGAGGTTAAGAAGTGCAGCTCAGTTTCCACCTCATTTTGTGGGCAGTGTGCACATAGCCTGTCTTCTCTTGAGAGCCAGGTCTGCCTACGACAGCCTTTCTCAATAGCAAGGCTATGCTCACTGAGTCTGTACATAGTCAAAGATTTTCTTAATTTTGGGTCAGTCACAGTGGTCAGGTATTCTGCCACAGTGTACTCTCTGTTTTGGGCCAAATAGCATTCTAGTTTGCTCTGTTTTTATGTTAATTCTTTCCAATGTGTCAAGTAATTATCTTTTTGTTTTCTTATGATTTGGTTGGGTCTAATTGTGTTGCTGTCCTGGGGCTCTGTGGGGTCTGTTMGTGTTTGTGAACAGAGCCCCAGCACCAGCTTGCTTAGGGGGCTCTTCTCCAGGTTCATTTCTCTGTAGGTGATGGCTTTGTTATGGAAGGTTTGGGAATCACTTTCTTTTAAGTTGTTGTAGAATTGAGCAGCTCTTTTCTGGATTTGGATAATTAGCGGGTATCGGCCTAATTCTGCTTTGCATGCATTATTTGGTGTTTTTAACGTTCTACACTGATTATATTTCTGCAGAATTCTGCATGCAGAGTCTCAATTTGGTGTTTGTCCCATTTTGTGAATTCTTGGTTGGTGAGCGGACCCCAGACCTCACAACGGTAAAGGCAATGGGTTCTATAACTGATTCAAGTATTTRTTGCCAGATTCGAATTGGTATGTTGAATTTTATGTTCCTTTTGATGGCATAGAAGGCTTTTTTTGCCTTGCCTCTCACATCGTTCACAGCTTTGTGGAAGTAACCTATGACAATGACACTGATTTTTATGGCTGAGGTATGTATAGTTTTTTGTGTGCTCTAGGGCAACAGTGTCTTGATGGTATTTGCATTCGTATACCTGGCAACTGCACTTTTTTCGGAACACCATTATTTTTGTCTTACTGAGATGTATTGTCAGGGCAGAGGCCTGACATAATCTGTGCAGAAGATGTAGATAATGCTGTAGGCCCTCCTTYGTTGGGGACAGAAGCACCAGATCATCAGCAAACAGTAGACATTTGACTTTAGATTCTAGTAGGATGAGGCCGGGTGCTGCAGACTGTTCTAGAGCCCTCGCCAATTCGTTGATATGTATGTTGAAGAGCGTCGGGCTTAAGCTGCATCCCTGTCTCACCCCCCGGCCATGTGGAAAGAAATGTGTGTGTTTTTTGTCAATTTTAACCACACACTTGTTGTTTGTGTACATGGATTTTATAACGTTGTATGTTTRTTCCCCAACACCACTTTCCATCAATTTGTATAGCAGACCCTCATGCCAAACACTTTTCCTTTGTTTTGTTTGTCAGTTAGGGTGTGCAGGGTGAATACTTTGTCTGTCGTACGGTAATTTGGTAAAAAGTCAATCTGACATTTTCTCAGTATATTGTTTTCGCTGAGGAAATGTTCAAGTCTGCTGTTAATGATAATGCAGAGGATTTMCCCAAGGTTGCTGTTGACGCATAAAACCCAGTAGTTATTGTGGTCAAATTTGTCTCCACTTGTGTATTGGGGTGATCAGTCTTTGGTTCCAAATATTGGGGAATATACCAGAGCTGAGGATGATGTTAAAGAGTTTAAGTTTAGCCAATTGGAATTTGTGGTCTGTATATGTTATCATTTCATTTATGATATCATCAACCCCACAGGCCTTTTGGGGTTTTTATTTTGTCCTGTAGATCATTCAATGTAATTGGAGAATCTGGTAGTCTTTAATAGTTAATTCTATGATTTGTATTTGATCAAGTATTTGTTTTTGCTGTTTGTTCTTTGTTATAGAGCCAAAAAGATTGGAGAAGTGGTTTATTCATACATCTCCATTTGGGATAGATAACTCTTCGTGTTGTTGTTTGTTTAGAGTTTTCCCAGAAGGGGTTTTAACTTTCTTAGGTTATCTGCTTGAKATTTTTAGATTTGATAGGGAAGCTGAGAGGTCAAATATAAATATACTGTTTAGGTTTTCTACTGCCAAGTTTACACCTTTACTATGACAGTGAAACAATTTGTCCAGGAACTTGTCTAGAAGGGATTTCATTTGTTGTTGCCTGATTGTTTTTTTTGGTAGATTTGCACACTACTTTGCTTCCATCTATAGTATTTCTCTATTTTCTCTATTAAGATAATTTCCTTATTAATATCTAGTCAGATGTAAKATTTTCCTGTTTTGACWAATTTAAAAGAGTGGGTTAGGTATGCTCTTTACCAAATTAGCATACCCCCTGAGTCTTTTCCCTGTTTCACACCTGGTAGTTTAGGCGGATGGGAGTAGCAGGTCTCTGTAACCTAGAGGGCAACCAGTTGGTCCTTCTCCTTTATACCTTGTTTCTGTGTAGGATGACAATGTCTATATTTCCAATTTCTTTGATGAAGTCTGGGTTCCTGCTCTTTAGGCCCAAGGCCTTGTATATTCTAGGATGAGATAGTAAAAGCTTTGTGTTCCAAAGTGTCTAGTGTTGGTTTTGTGTGGTTTAGGCCCGGACCATCACAGCAGGTGTGAGCAGACCATGTTGAGCATCTGATACATACCTCTTAGGTTGCAGGATGGGGCTTGGGCAGGTGTAATAGTGGGGGTTMGGCCTGTTGCTCTGCTCACGGCCTGGGCATATGTCCTGCTGTCATGTTGAGGTCCTTGCCGCAGGGGCGGGGGTCATGGGGTGGGCAGAAGAAGCATAGGTCTGATATGGGGGGGGCCTATAAAGGGTGTGGCCTGGGTTTGCTTGGGGTGGTCTTAGCTAGTTGGGGTGTGGCTGGTGATGCTGTGGTCTGCGTGTAGGTCRTCTTGGTGTGAGTTCTCTCAGTGCTGGTCCTTCAGAGGGGGTCTTCCAGGTCTGGGAAGGTATTTCGCTGGTCTGGGCGGGATGTTCGTTGCTCTGTAGCTCCTGTGTGAGGTGCTGAGGCTACCATTGAGGGTGATGTCCTTTAGGGTTCTGACAAAAGTTGGGATTGCTGCCTTGTAGAGGTGGATCTGGTCGTAAAGGCTGTTCAAGTCCAGGGTGGAGTGGTGTGCCAGGTAGACATTAGGTTTTGAGACACAATCTCGCAAAATGCTTGCTTTCACCCGCTGTATGGTGGCAGGGTGAAAGTCTTTTCCTGGTAGCAGGGTGGAGATAACCACGTGRGCGTTGAGGAAAGTGGAAATAGCATTTRCAATCACTCCCTTCAGTGCTGTGGCCACCCTTTCCTGCTGGGCCCTCAGGTCATTTGTGTCCYTGTGAATTGTGATGTAGCTGGGGGACCCTAGTCTGTCCTTTGACAACAGTTCCAGGTCATGCCTAGTGTTGAGGTGGGCTGTTCTGCTGACTTCTCTGGGGGAGTGTCCCYCTCTCTGTCACACCTCAGCTTTCTGACCTCGTCCTTCAGTGCCATGTGTGCCTCTAAGTTCTCTCACCTCAAATCAAATCAAATCAAATGTATTTATATAGCCCTTCTTAAATCAGCTGATATCTCAAAGTGCTGTACAGAAACCCAGCCTAAACCCCAAACAGCAAGCAATGCAGGTGTAGAAGCACGGTGGCTAGGAAAAACTGCCTAGAAAGGCCAAAACCTAGAGAGGAAACAGGCTATGAGGGGTGGCCAGTCCTCTTCTGGCTGTGCCGGGTGGAGATTAAACAGAACATGGCCAAGATGTTCAAATGTTCATAAATGACCAGCATGGTCAAATAATAATAATCACAGTAGTTGTCGAGGGTGCAGCAGTCAGCCACTCAGGAGTAAATGTCAGTTGGCTTTTCATAGCCGATCTTAAGAGTATCTCTCCCGCTCCTGCTGTCTCTAGAGAGTTGAAAACAGCAGGTCTGGGACAGGTAGCACGTCCGCTGAACAGGTCAGGGTTCCATAGCCGCAGGCAGAACAGTTGAAACTGGAGCAGCAGCACGGCCAGGTGGACTGGGGACAGCAAGGAGTCATCAGCCAGGTAGTCCTGAGGCATGGTCCTAGGGCTCAGGTCCTCCGAGAGAGAGAAAGAACGAGAGAATTAGAGAGAGCATACTTAAATTCACACAGGACCCCGGATAAGACAGGAGTAGTACTCAGATATAACCAATGACCCTAGCCCCCGACACATAAACTACTGCAGCATAAATACTGGAGGCTGAGACAGGAGGGGTCAGGAGACACTGTGGCCCCATCCGATGATACCCGCCCAGACAGGGCCAACAGGAAGGATATAGGAGCAGCCAGATCTCTCAGTACAGCCGTCCATCTCCACCTTCTGGCCCTCCGGGTCTTTGTTGAGGGGGGGGGGGGGGGGGTTGGTGCTGGTCTGTTTTGTGGGTTTGTTCTGTCTGGATTGTGTGGACTAGCTCTCTGAGCTCCACCATGTCTCTCTCCAGCTCTGTGAATTTATCCCTCTCAATGATGGAGGAGCAGTGCAGTTGTGGGACCTTCTTGTGTTCAGTGCTGGGGGGGGTGACTATCCTCAGGATGGGGGAGTCGTCACAGAGAGAGCTTTTCCAGCTGTGCTCTCTCTTTGATCCCGTCAAAATCCTGCTGGATCTGCATGAGGATGTCCTGCACCATTACTGTCCCAGACTTGTACACGTTGACAGAGGTTGTTTCAATTTCCTCAATGTCTAGTAGTCTGAGTTTCCACCCTGGGCCAATACCCTCTCTCTTGACATATGGGTAGTGTGCTCTTATAGCACTGTGCCATGCCAGTGGATGGTCTGTGTGGAAAATTAAGTTGCTTGCGTTACTCTCTTTGTAGCAGTCAGCCAATAGTGTCTCTGGATTGTCATTGAAGAGCTTTTAAAAAAACMTATTCTCTCTCTCTTTCTCTCTCTATGTTTCTCTAAGCGCTTTTATGTCATAATCATATTCTCCTGCACTCAGCCTCCCTGTCATAAGCTGAAATTATCTGGTCACACACAGACACACACACGGACACACACACAGAGCAGAGAGTACATTGTCCTCTCCTAGTCAAGACCATGTGTTGTGCCTTTTCATAAAGAAGAAAAACAAGAAAACAAACGAGATGAGTGAAGGAACGAGGGAAGGAGGCCTGGTATCCACACAAACTGAGAGAACTCTCTCCCTCTCATTGTCTCTTCTCTCTCTCTCTCTCTCTCCCAGTGTTTTAATAGATTTTAATCCCTCTATCTGCATTCCCCACTGGAGTGAAATTATATGTAAATGCTTCTGAATAGTGTGTGTGTGTATGTGTGTCTGTGCACAGTGGGCCATGGTGCAAGAGGCAGCTTACCACTTTGCTTCTCCATGTCACTCTCTGCCTCCTCCTTTCTTCTACCTCTTTCCTTCCCCGCTCCCTATCCCCTCTTTCCTTCCCCTCTTTCCTTCCCCTCTCCCTATCCCCTCTTTCCTTCCCCGCTCCCTATCCACTCTTTCCTCTCCCTTTCTCTCCCTCCCCACCTCTGTCCTTCTCACTGGTCACGTAGCCAGAAGATAGTTGGTGGGTGGGCCTACTGAAATTTAGGTGGACCAAAATTGAAGCACTTAAATCATCATTAAAATGTAACATTAAAAGTATAGGCTACCTTACTGCTGCACTATTATACTCGATCGCGCACAAACCATTTAACACCTGATTTCAAAGACCATGTAGTCATTTATTTCCAATGTAAATTCATGACTTGCATTTCACAAGTGACCCACAGCTTACACCATACACCATACACACAAACTAGAACATAATGCCATGACATTGCACAGTTCACAATTGTCTCAGCAGACCTTTCAGTTTTACTGGTTCCCATCCAGGATATCGGCTGAACTAATTGCAGTGCACACATACATAGTACAGTATATAGATGTAATCACACAAATGTGATTGACTGATGAGGCTGATGAACAGCATGTGAATTTGAGGCAGGGAATGGAGTCATGCTATTATTTAATCAAAATGCGATTTTTTCCCAAATCTTTATATGGGGCGGTGTCACGATCGTCTTGCTGAGAGAAAGTGGACCAAGGCGCAGCGTGTGCAAAATACATTCTCTTTTATTGTAGAGAAAGGAAAAAAAACATGCAACAAACACTATAACAAACTGAAACAAAACAACAAACGAATCGTGAAGCCTTTGTGCACACAAAGGCTACAAACGTACAACATAGACAATTACCCACATTAACCTAGTGCCTATGGCTGCCTTAAATATGGCTCCCAATCAGAGACAATTAATGACATCTGTCTCTMATTGAGAACCATTCAGGCAACCATAGACACAGCTAGACACCTATACTAAACACAAACCCATCTACTCTATTTAACCCCCTAAACCATACAGCCACCCTAGACACTACAAAAACACATACATTCCCCATGTCACACCCTGACCTAACTAAAATAATAAAGAAAACAAAGAATACTAAGGCCAGGGTGTGACAGGCGGTTTCCGGGACAGAGTTTAATTTAAATCAGGACTAGGCTAATTCTACTTAAATGTATCTAGTTTTTTTTTTTAAAGGCTTTCTGAGACACTGCTTAACTTCAGATTAATTAGTTCTAGGCTAGGTAGTCCCAGACTAAGGTACGTAAGGACTAACCAGTTCATCTTAGGATGTTTAAAAAAACTGGGATAGGACACTAATACATAAGCATTGTGTGGAATTGGAGCAAGTCACCTAAACCAAACAATGGATGGAGGTAAAAGAAAACATTCAAAGGATTTCAGTGACTTTGTAAAATCCCCCTTGGAGCAAATTGTGACCCATTTCAGGAAGCTAGTCGCATGTCACTACTTCACAGGAGAGGCATTTGAAAGTCTTTTTTTTTTATAATCCAAATGCATTTTTGGCAGAAATGCCTTCTGGAACATGTGAACTTTTATGTGCCTTAATAACAAGCGTGTACTCCATCTGTAAATACGAATAGAATTGTTAAATGACCAGCCTAGTTGGTTTATCCACGGAAAAGGAAAGGAACCTTCCCACTAGCCATGACTGGCTGAGATAATGGATGGGCTGGACATGCCGAGAGATGAGTTTGGATTTGTCTTCCATGTAACATGCTTCTGTCTATAACGTGAGCTGCTCAGTATGTGTTGACAATCCTTTCCACAGTGGCTTTTTTGAAACATATAATATTAGCCATCAAGAACTACGAAAGTTTTGCTACTTTCAAATTACTAGCGTTCATAACATAAGAACAAAGCCAATAGGTCATGTGTAAACCAGTTGGCTTCTTAGGAAAATGATGGGTAAAACCTTTATTCATATTCCGCGGAATATTCATAGGCATTCTCCAGGGAAGACCATTTGATCATAGATAAAATAATGTGTTTCATTATCTACCTATATTAACTAAACATCCCCCTCCACTTGACTCTCATTGTATTTACATAATATATAACATCTACTAAGAGAAACAAACATTAACTAACAAAATATTAGTCTCAGAATTAGCTCCTCAATTAAACAATGCCAGGAGAGGAAAGGGAGAGGGAGAGGATGACTTTGAGATGATGGCAAATAAATTTGCCCTGAAAGTGGTTGAAATTGCTGAAGAAGGACATTCTCTGAAAAGGGTTGAATAGAGAGAAAGATGACAGCTGAATAGAGAGAAAGATGACAGCTAATTTGAACCAAAGTCAAATTAGGATATAGGCCAAGGACTAAATAAAGTGTATTTCTCCCTGGAGTTTTTCCTTATTGGAGGCTACTTTTACCTCTTTTAGTCTTGAAATTGTTGGTTGTRTATGACACTACTCACTCTGTTTAGCACAAGGCCTAACATGTGAATCCTTAACTTCTCTAGGGTAGGGGGCAGCATTCGGAATTTTGGATGAAATACATGCCCAAATTAAACTGCCTGCTTCTCGAGCCAAGAATATATGATATGCATATAACTGGTAGATTTGGATAGAAYACACTCTAAAGTTTCCAAAACTGTTAAAATAGTGTCTGTGAGTATAACAGAACTGATTTGGCAGGCGAAAACCTGAGAAAAATCCATTCAGAAAGTATTTTGTATTTTGGTTTTGTAGTTTTCTATTCAATGCCAATACAGTATCCATTGACTWAGGACTCAAATTGCAGTTTCTATGCCTTCCAKTAGATGTCAACAGTCTTCAGAAATTGTTTCAGGCTTGTATTCTGAAAAATGAAGAAGTAAGAGCAGTCTGAATGAGTGGACCCTGCCGTGRCACAGAGCTTTTTCATGCGTTGACCGAGAGAGTGCATTTCTTGTTTACCTTTTAAATTGACGACGTTATTGTCCGGTTGAAATATTATCGATTATTTAGGCTAAAAACAACCTGAGGTTTGAATATAAACATCATTTGACATGTTTCTATGAACTTTACGGATACAATTTYGATTTTTTTGTCTTCCTGTTTTGACTGCGTTTGAGCCTGTGGATTACTGAAGAAAACGCGCGAACAAAACTGAGGTTTTTGGGTATAAAGAGACTTTATCGAACAAAAGGAACATTTATTGAGTAAATAAATGTCTGCTGAGTGCAACCATATGAAGATCATCAAAGGTAAGGGATTAATTTTATCTCTATTTCTAAATTGTGTAACTGCTCTAAATTGTGTAACTGGCCATTTTCTCAAAAGACAGGTTCCAAGTTTATCAACTTTCAAAGCATAATTACTTTTCCATTGTTCCTCAACTGCAGTGTATTGTGACGACCCTCCCACTCTGTCTGACGAATTCATTCTCTATGCTCTTGTTTTCCATAATATGATGTCGGTGGGCGGAGCCGGGAGGGTCGTCAGCGAAATGTGACACACCTGGGCCCGGGTGTGTCCCAGGATAAATACATTTGTGTTCATTTGTTTTGGCACCTTTCATTATGACCATCTACGCATGCATCCACTCACACACACTATTGTTACTTGGATATAGTTTACTTTACTTAATAAATATGTTTGTCATTTCTTTATCTCCCTCTTTGTTACGGGCTATGAGCCGGTTCGTAACAGTATGATATAGCACTTTCTAGCTCTGAGTCTCTGCTTTTATCCAACATCAAAAACAGCATTTCACATTTTGCTACATAGGACCGAATCCAGGTGGTGGGTCACAATTGTGTCAAACCACCCAATTATCGAGAAGAAACAGCAACATTCATCAGCAGATTACAAGAAGAATAATGCCTGGAATACCTATTTGTAATGAATTAAACTCAAATGAACAAGCAAACAAAAGGATGCTTCAGGTAAGATACTGTATTTATTGTTTGCCCACTTTTACTATTCCGAGTCAGGTTAAAATTGTAGTTTTSTTGTGTAACACAACACAGTGGGACCTAAATGTATTTGTGTGACTGAAATGTATCACAAACAATATGATACATAATTACTAATATCATTTCTATATTGCTTTTTCTTTCTAAGGTCCTGTGGAAAAACAGAAAAATCTACTTAAAGAAGACAAATGCTGCTGCTCGTAGGGAGAGTTTCAAGACTGGTGGCAGACTCCCATTAAGACCGGAGACAAATGAGCTGGGGGACTTGACGACCGTGATCATTGATAGCCAGCAACCCCTGGAAGGTATCTCCGATGATGACCACTTGGACAGTTCAGATTGGGGACCGTTCCAATCCTAATTTGGTAGGACACATTCATTCAACATGTGCCATCCCCAGACTGCAGGGAAAATTGAATGTTGTCAGTCATCTCTTGGACTCCCAAAATTAAAATGATGTATTGAACTCAACCCTTGAAAAAATAATGTTCTCTAATGCAGCCATGTAATCATTTCCTAGAGGCAGATGARTGTAGTGTTTGAGAGATAAGCAGGATGTTATTATGCACACCTGGTTAAAATGGTGTGCATGTGTTCAGTGCGTGATATTGGAAATATGTATCTGATTGGATGCGCATAATTTTTTTGGCAGGCATTGGTTGTTGGCCAAGGTATTCAAGTGTGCTCCCTTTGAACGGGTGCAGATGGACTCAGCTTGGAACCGGCTATGTTGAATCTGCTGTCATGTTGAAAAAAAAAATGTCTTTGTGATGTTAATGCTTTATACTATCAAGTTTCTCTTTGCAATACCTAAAAAATGACCTGTTTCCTTTTACCGGGGATGCAACAGATTGGCGACGAGGTACCAGAATTRTTTTGGGTATTCTGAAGGGGAACAGAGCGAGCAAGAATGTGCTAGCTCCATCGAGACAGTCTGTGTGAAAAGCTAGCACCGAAGATGGCATTCGGCAAGGCCGAGGAAAGTGAGGAAAGTTTCAAAGTCTATTTGGAAAGGTTAGAACAGTATTTTGAAGCTAATGGGCTCAAGTACAAAAAGTCTAAAGCCATTTTTCTGACGATTGTTGACAGAAAGACTCACCATTTGTCAGTGGACTTATTTGCGCTAGAGAAACTAAATGAAAAAACGTTGACAGAGTTGTTTGCGCTGTTGAAAAGTCACAACATACAGAGGACAATTTTTATCTCAACTCGAGGGAGAGTCGATTAGTGAGTATTTGGTTTAAGAAAACTATCAGTTTCTTGAAAAGTCATTACGTGATAGATTTGTGTGCGGTGTTAAAGGTGCAGAGCTGAGAAACCGTTTATTGAACGTAGCTCACACAAAAGACTCAACAGTAGCACTTGCTGTGGACATGAGATTTTCTTTTGAAGTAACACAAACACACACACACACACACACACACACACACACACA
>NC_036844.1:10890790-10901619 GCF_002910315.2 Salvelinus sp. IW2-2015 | reverse complement strand
CACACGACACACGACACACCACACACACACACAACACACACACACACAACACACACACACACCCACAACACACACACACACACAGCAACACACACACACACACACACACACACACCACACACACACGAACGACCGGAACACGACACACAGAACATTTTAAAAGGAGAGAAATTGCTTGGGACGAAAGAAGTAACTAGAAATAAAAATTGGGGCGCTATTTAACAGAGCACAGCGCCATTCTTTCTCTCTATTCAACCCCTTTCAGAGAATGTCCTTCTTCAGGCCCAATTTCAACCACTTTCAGGGCAAATTATTCTATCATTCTCAAAAGTCATCCTCTCCCTTCTCGGCGGCTGTGGGGTTGGCTCTTCTGGCCTGGGGTGGCGAACTGGCAGCTGTCATCTTTCTCTCTATTCAACCCTTTTCAGAGAATGTCCTTCTTCAGCAATTTCAACCACTTTCAGGGCAAATTTATTTGCCATCATCTCAAAGTCATCCTCTCCCTCTCCCTTTCCTCTCCTGGCATTGTTTAATTGAGGAGCTAATTCTGAGACTAATATTTTGTTAGTTAATGTTTGTTTCTCTTTCATCTTTCTCTCTATTCAACCCTTTTCAGAGAATGTCCTTCTTCAGCAATTTCAACCACTTTCAGGGCAAATTTATTTGCCATCATCTCAAAGTCATCCTCTCCCTCTCCCTTTCCTCTCCTGGCATTGTTTAATTGAGGAGCTAATTCTGAGACTAATATTTTGTTAGTTAATGTTTGTTTCTCTTAGTAGATGTTATATATTATGGAAATACAATGAGAATTAAGTGGCGGGGGATGTTTAGTTAATATAGGTAGATAATGAAACACATTATTTTATCTATGATCAAATGGTCTTCCCTGGAGAATGCCTATGAATATTCCGCGGAATATGAATAAAGGTTTTACCCATCATTTTCCTAAGAAGCCAACTGGTTTACACATGACCTATTGGCTTTGTTCTTATGTTATGAACGCTAGTAATTTGAAAGTTCTCTGTTAAAAGAGCAGAATTCAAGAAACGGAGATCACCTTGCTCTCCTCTTTTTGAAAAAACACATTGTTTAGGACCAGCACAATCTTTTTATGACATGGGTTGCAACGTATGGTCGGTGTGTGTGTGTGTGTGTGTGTGCGATAAGGGAGCAGCAGGTAGCTGTTGATTCAATCAGAAAACCATTTTCTCTCTTGGTGCAGGATAGAATCTGTCTTCGGGCTAATGTCCCTGTGCAAACATCGACAGTTTGTGTTTGCTTGTGTGTGTGTCCGTGCGTCSGTGCGTCCGTGTGTATCACAGCTTCCGTCCCACTTTGATCCCATTGGGTTTGCAGAATTTCCGTTGTGTAATTTTCTTCATTCTGGAATGATCCTTTATTTTCCTCAGTCTAACTGACCGGTAATACCAATGTTTTCAATAGTTCTTAGACCATGTCTACAACTGTCCTCTTAGACCATGTCTCTTTGACCATATCTCTAACGGCCCTCGTAGAACAAAAAATMTAGATTTCCGCCTAAATAGACACACCCAAAAGTAATTAGTCAGGTCCAYAATTATTGCCACCTTTGACAAAGTTGAGCAAAAAATACTCTATAAAATAAATAATATAAATACTGAGCTATATTGTATGCAATTGCTCTGAGAAACAGATTTTGTTCAACAAGTCGTATTTTRTTCTCTCAAAAAGATAGCTGTCAAAATGATTGGCGTCCCTATTTTCAATACCTTCCAATATCTCACCTTGCGAGGATAATGGCACTGAGCATTTTTATAAATGTTTTTTTTTATATTGGAGAACACATCAAAATCCACAAATAAATTGTCAATTGGCCACAAAATTAACATTTTGCATTGGCCACCTCAGTCTCCGGACTTGAAACCCATTTCAAACCAGTGGTTTGAAATGAATAGGGCAGTCCATAAGTGCAGACGAAGGATATCAAGGACCTGGAAGGATTCTGTATGGAGGAATGTTCTGAGAACCCTCCCAATGTGTTCTCAAACTCATAAAACATTTATACTAACCTTTGTGCTCTCAAGAATGTTACATTTCAGACCAGACTATCTTTTTTTTTTTTACCCTTTGTATCATGCTTAATATTAGCCACTATTGGTAGTCACCGTCTGTAATGCCCACACAGATTTTTAACTGTCACTTTAGTGTTAGTTCCATTCAATTTGTAACCTACGCTTGGCATCATTCCATTACATCATTCCTTTCAATTGGTTTCTCTTTCTTTCCTCTGTCACGTCCGTCCGTGTGGCTGATCCTAAAGGGTCGCTTAGCAAAGGGATAATATTTAACATATTAGTTGTTCAATAGTACGGACATGAGCCCACTTCGTTGGAATCATCATGGAAAGCAGAATCAAAGTCTGGCAGTTTTAACCTGGAGCCTGGTTTACGACGATGGACCTTTGGTCGTATCAGATCCACGATCAGTGAGGATTAGGGTAGATTTATTGGGACTGTTTGGTCAACACTTATGTTTACAGTTTTCTCCCCTTTCCAATATTTATGGATCGAACAAACTGAACGACAACTTCCAGAATTAATCAAAAACACTGTATTTTTTGACTTCACCAATATATTTTTGTGCGTTAAAAGCTCGTTCCAAACATTTTTAAATGAAGTGGTAGACTCTAAATACTTGGGGTCAATAAATTTGCACCTTTGCACTTTTCTTAAATAATTCCCTTTTCTTCTAAAAAAATAAGTTTGAAATAAGGTAAACACAGCGCTGATTTGTATTGCAGAAGAACTCTCATTTTGTTTCATTGGTCCACAGTACATTTTCCKGAGGATTTAGGCTTGTTTAGGTGGGTTTATGTGAAGTTCAATATGGCGTTCTTGTATCACCTTCAGCAGTGGGGTCTTCCTATGCTTACCAAAGACCAAATGAAGCATTCAAAGAAAATAACACCCTCCCCACAATCAAACTGTGGGAGGTTCGGTAATGCCGTGAGGTTGCTTTGCTGCCTCTGGTACTGGGGGCCCTGATTGTGTTCAAGACATCAGGAAATCAGTTGATTTTTTACGGTGTTCTTAAGTGCAATGTTCAACCCAGTGTCCAAAAACTGTCTCTGTTGAAGATTGTGGGTCTTCCAGCAAGACAACAACCCCAAACACACATCAAAAGCACCCTGGAATGATTCAAGAAGAAATGCTGGACTGTTCTGGAGCAGCGGCCAGCGAAGAGTCCAGATCTGAATCACATCCATCACCTATAGCGAGAGCTGACGAAGATTGGGCCAAATTGCCAGTAGAAAGGTACAGCAAGATTATTGACGGCTACAAGAAGCATTTGTCGCCAGTTATCTTGGCCAAAGGCTGTGGTGCCAACAATTTTGTCCATGCCATTTGTCTTAATTTTCAAAATAACATTTGTGAACTTAACCTTTTGACGCGTAAATTCTAAATATTAAGAAAGGCCCCTACATGAGTTCTTTCTGCACGCGGWARCAGAATTCTATGCTGCTGTTCTAGAGRTTGATTGTTGCATTTTGCCGCTWTTCTRTGCACCCCTCATTGCATCAAGATCGCATTGTCCGCTTTATATGAGGCTTTATAAAATGTTCTTCCTATAGTAGTAGCAGTGAGTATTTGTWGTATTATTGATAATTGTATAATTATTATTATCATCTATATTACATGTATTATTATCTGAAAGAGGGGCTACGTGTGTGAGATAGGGAGGGAAACCTTGAGGTGCTAAGTCCGGTGTATTTGATACAATAGTGGCGAACAAACAAAATGAGAGCGAGGTATGAGCATAATACATAAGCCNGGGAGGGAAACCTTGAGGTGCTAAGTCCGGTGTATTTGATACAATAGTGGCGAACAAACAAAATGAGAGCGAGGTATGAGCATAATACATAAGCCGACCATGGCTAAAGCCGGGAATCGCTGACTTCCTAAATACTTTTAGTTAATTTTTAAAATAAATGTATTCTCCCTTTGAAAAACTAGGCTTCAGCTGTGGCTACATTTCATCATCATGTCAATATAATATCACCACTGGACATGTAGCCTACAGATGCCTGCCTTGTCACCAAGCGAGGAAGGTATTTCTCATCAAATGCGGTGAGTATTATGGCTTGGATAGGTTTCAGCCTGGCCGGGGCGGAGGAGAGTGAGAACAGGGTGGATCAAATCATGTAAGCAACAACATGAGATAGTCTGTTCGGGTGATCAGATTAAATGGTTTATGTGTAATCAGCTATATTGTACGCAGAGACCGCGGCATGAGTGAACCTAGGTTGTAGACGTAGTGGGTTATCATAAACTATGGGAGATTGACAAGATTGTCTAGGTTCATGCTACGGGCTGAATGTTACATGACCAGTTATCGCTCTCCATCCAAAACATAATTACATTTCTATAAACTTTAAGTATTACTAACTACACCGTATAGTCCCAGGAAAATTATTTAATTATGATCTGTGAGGTGATGACATTTAATTTGCTTTGTGATTTGTCAAAAAACTGTAAATTACTTTTCAAGTTATGTGCTGCTGTTCTTCTATACAAGCACATTGCAGATTTATAATATGCTAAAAAGTAGGCAAACTAAGTTGACATTTTTCGGGCAATGGGTGCAGCAATATTTGACTTTGTTTATTTGCATCTAATGCCGATTTCAAAACAACTAGGTAAAATCATGAGGTACAAGGTAAAATCATGATGTCATTGATCTTCAGGTTGGAAAGTCAGAGCTCTAGAAAGAGGCCCGAGTTCCTGAATTCGAATTCCGAGTTGGATGACCATTCAAAATAAATTTTTCCCAGTCGGAGCTAATTTCTTTGGGAGTTGCCAGTTGTTTTCAATCCAAGTCGGAAGTCAGATATTTCCTATTCCCAGTTGTATTGAATGCTGCATTATAGTGAATGGCATTCTGGGATTAGGGAGATTTCACTTGTCAAACATAAACAAACATGGCAGCTATCATTTAGCATTTAGCCGCTGTTGGCTAAACTGACACGTATCTCTTTTCTAAACAATATTACATTTGTCCCTTTTGCTCTCCAGAGATGTGGTACATTGTAAACTAGGCTAGCTGTTAGGTCACTAACTTGTGTTTTTTCATCGCAACCTGTTATTTAGACTGGTGTATGGACTGGTGTTTTCAATTTCAACTTATTTTATAGTAGAAGAAATAGGGATTTAATGAAGAAAAGTGCAAGGGTGCTAATATATTTGGCTGCAATTGTGCGTTCCTAACCCTAAATAATATACAAGATCAGATCATTTTTGTATCTACCAGTTGGTGCTGAAACGGCGATATTCTGAGGCAGAGCCCCACCTGTTTTGAACCCCATCTGTTCAGCAAAAAAATATATACAGTACCAGTCAAAAGTTTGGACACACCTACTCATTCAAGGGTTTTTCTTATCATTTTACTATTTTCTACATTGTAGAATAATAGTGAAGATATCAAAACGATGAAATAACACATATTTTCGGTCATAAGAGAGTGTGGCAGAAAAATGAGTTACAAATATATAAAAAAACACACAATAAAACAATTGGTTAGGAGCGAGAAACATTTCAGCCATCTCCTCCGGCGCCATCTCTTCAATGAAGACATCAACACTATGAAATAACACATATGGAATCATGTAGTAACCAAAAAAGTGTTTCAAATCAAGAGACATGTTGTATTTAGATTCTTCGAAGTATCCACCCTTTGCCTTGATGACAGCTTTGCACACTCTTGGCATTCTCTCAACAGCTTCATGAGGTGGTCAACTGGAATGATTTCAATTAACAGGTGTGCCCTGTTAAAAGTTAATTTGTGGAATTTCTTTCCTTCTTAAAGCGTTTGAGCCAATCAGTTGTGTTGTGACAAGCTAGGGGTGGTATACAGAAGATAGCCCTATTTGGTAAAAGACCAAGTCCATATTATAGCAAGAACAGCTCATATAAGCAAAGAGAGACAGTCCATCATTACTTTAAGACATGAAAGTCATCAATTCGGAAAATTTCTTCAAGTGCAGTCGCAAAAACCATCAAGCGCTATCATGAAACTGGCTCTCCTGAGGACTGCCACAGGAAAGGAAGACCACAGAGTTACCTCTGCTGCAGAGGAAAGTTCATTAGAGTTACCAGCCTCAGAAATTGCAGCCCAAATAATGCTTCACAGAGTTCAAATATCAAACACATCTCAACATCAACTGTCAGAGGAGACTGTGAATCAGGCCTTCGTGTTTGAATTGCTGCAAAGAAACCAATACTAAAGGACACCAATGAGAAGAAGAGACTTGCTTGGGCCAAGAAACACAAGCAATGGACATTTGACTGGTGGAAATCTGTCCTTTGGTTGATGAGTCCAAATTTGAGATTTTTGGTTCCAACCACCGTGTCTTTGTGAGACGCGGACTAGGTGAATGGATGATCTCCGCATGTGTGGTTCCCACTGTGAAGCATGGAGGAGGTGGGATGGTGTGGGGGTGCTTTGCTGGTGACACTGTCAGTGATTTATTTGAATTCAAGGCACATTTAACCAGCATGGCTACCACAGAATTCTGCAGCGATACACCATCCATCTGGTTTGCGCTTAGTGGGACTATCATTTGTTTTTCAACAGGACAATGACCAACAACACCTCCAGGCTGTGTAAGGGCTATTTGACCAAGAAGGAGAGTGATGGAGTGCTGCATCAGATGACCTGGCCTCACAATCCCAACTAAGATGGTTTAGGATGAGTTGGACTGCAGAATGAAGGAAAAGCAGCCAACAAGTGCTCAGGATACGTGAACTCCTTCAAGACTGTTGGAAAAAGAATTCCAGGTGAAGCAGGTTGAGAGAATGCCGAGAATGTGCAAAGCTGTCATCAAGGCAAAGGGTGGCTACTTTGAAGAATCTAAAATCTATTTTGATTTGTTTAACACTTTTTTGTTTTAATACATGAATATGTGTTATTTCATAGTTTTGATGTCTTCACTATTATTCTACGATGTAGAAAATAGTAAAATAAAAGAAAAACCCTTGAATGAGTAGTTGTGTCCAAACTTTTGACTTGTACTGTATATATATATATATTTTTATTATATACATTTTGTTGACCTGTTTTGCATGTTTTTTGGCTTAAATACCTGTCACATATCAGTTTGCAAAAAAAAATAAAAGTTTTATTTAAGGCCGCATCAAAAATTATATTTTTTTGTTTCTTGATAAGGCAACTCCAAAATGCAGGTGTTTCATGTTTCAGCCTAGCTCAGTGCTTTGTGTGGTGATGGGCCAGCCAGCATCGGTGCCATCGGCCATTGGACATTAACATTACACAACAAGTTGGAAATCGCAAATTCAACAGTGAGTGGTTTGGAAGGAATCAGTGGCTAACTMRAAGCATTGCAAAGCAATCACTAGCRTGCTATTCAGTGGAGAGYGTGTGTGGTCRAAGMCTYMGTTTAAGGGTCTCTTTTCCATGCTTAAAAGGATAAACATTCACATACAACACCATGGGCCAGAAAATGTTGAATYCATTGGCCATGCTGTAAATACAGTATGACTTCTGCCATGTTAAAAACAATTGGAAACTTGGAACTGGGAGATCTCAGATTTCAGTGAGTTCAAGACAACCTGGGACTCTGAAAAAATAGGCTCCGACTGTGAAAATACGTTTTGAACGYTCATCCAACTCGGAATTCCAAGTTGGGAATTTCGGCCACTCTCTAGAGCTCCGACCTGAAGCTCACTGGCGTCATGATTCAACCTAGTTTTTTCCTGAGTTCCCAGGTGTCTTGAAAGCACCATGCATCCAGAGAATGCCAGACTTTGATGACAAATGTTTGATGACAAAATTTGCCCACAAGAAGCCCCGCCACGCCACCTTCCTGTTCAAGTGAACACAGCACAACAAGGTGAGTCCAAAAATCTATTGTATGCTGTGGAATAAATGATGTAATATGCCAGGGAAATATGTGTACTGTAGCTAAGAAAGTAATACTAAGTGTATGTTGTAAAGTAAGCCGATATAGCCCATATGCCTCACCCTAATCATTTGGTCTCTTGGCCCTCATAACTCAGCCTACTGCTCTGACTTGTGGTGCACATGTAGCCTATAGCCTGTTTTAGATAAATGTCATCATCGTTCCCTTATGCCTTAGTTTGTACATCTCAATTGTCAARAGAAACCACATTTGTTTGGGTAAGTCATAAATATCAGCTATGTTTTTAAAAAGGCAGTYAATGAGGCTGAATGAACTGTTTTGCTGCCAGACAAGGCTCCACTGATAGCCAGGTGCAGCYGTGGTAAGGATTCACTCCATGGTGCTGAAAAGAAAGCTCTGCTGTTGGGACAGCTTTATGTAGGCCRTAACAGTTTGTGGGCACCGTTTGTCASRGTTATAGTGCAATTKATGTATTGTTCAGTGTTGTGTAGTGGCTTTGCTGGCATGCATTAAACATTTTTGGGGTGGAGTTTGCCCCACCAAGATTGACATGCTAAAATGCTTTTATATTTGTTTGTGTTGGGAGGTTTAAATACCTGTGTAGACAACAGAGAGATGAGGCTCGCATCAATATAAACGTAGGGCCTACAGGTGTCAGGTTTCAGCAGATGTGCCCCACTAGGTGTTCATCCTGAGCCAGAGAAAATCGATATTCTGTCTGGTTAGGCCAAAAAATGCAAGACGTCACTGCCTGTGCTCTTCTGTACTGCCTTAGTTAGCGACCGGAATCACACATAAGCCTATAGAGTCAAACAGTACGACCTTAAACTTTTTCGTACATGTTTTGGTTTGTTTATAAACAGCCCGCAGACACTTCCACAAGGTAAAAGCTAATTCAGAACTGGTCTTAGACCGTGTCTCTAACTGTCCTCTTAGACCATGTCTCTACTGCACTCTTAGACCGTGTCTCTAACTGTCCTCTTAGACCGTGTCTCTAACTGCACTCTTAGACCATGTCTCTAACTGCACTCTTAGACCGTGTCTCTACTGCACTCTTAGACCGTGTCCTCTAACTGTCTCTTAGACCTGTTATGTCCTTTAGACCTGTCTCTCTTAGACCTGTCTCTAACGTCTCCTATCAGTAACCATGTCTCTTAACTGTCCTCTTAGACTGTCTCTAAACTGTCTCTTAGACGTCACTGTGCTCTAACCTGTCCTCTTAGACCATGTCACTAACTGTCCTCTTAGAGCCGTGTCTCTAACTGTCCTCTTAGACCATGTCACTAACTGTCACTCTTAGACCATGTGCACTAACTGTCCTCTTAGACCGTGTCTTTAAACTGTCCTCTTAGAACATGTCTCTAACTGTCCTCTTAGAACATGTTCACTAAACTGTCTCTTTAGACCATTGTCTCTAACTGTCCTCTTAGACCTATGTCTCTAACTGTCCTCTTAGACCATGTCCTAACTGTCCTCTTAGACCATGTCTCTAACTGTCCTCTTAGCCATGTCACTAACTGTCCTCTTAGACCATGTCCACTAACTGTCCTCTTAGACCATGTCTCTACCTGTCCTCTTAGACCATTCATCTAGACTGTCCTTCTGTTCAGACCATGTCCTAACTGTCCTCTTAGACCATGTCTTCTAACTGTCCTCTTAGAACCATGTCTCTAACTGTCCTCTTAGACCTGTCTAACTGTCCTCTTAGACCATGTCTCTAACTGTCCTCTTAGACCATGTCTCTAACTGTCCTCTAGACGCATGTTCTCTAACCTGTCCTCTTAGACCATGTCTCTAACTGTCCTCTTAGACCATGTCCTTAACTGTCCTCTAGACCATGTCTCTAACTGTCCTCTAGACCATGTCACTAACTGTCCTCTTAGACCATGGCACTAACTGGTCCTCTTAGACCATGTCTCTAACTGTCCTCCTTAGACCATGGTTCACTAACTGTCCTTCTTAGACCATGTCTCTAACTGTCCTCTTAGACCATGTCCCTAACTGTCCTCTTAGACCATGTCACTAACTGTCCTCTTAGACCATGTCTCTAACTGTCCTCTTAGACCATGTCTCTAACTGTCCTCTTAGACCATAATGTCCTCTAACTGTCCTCTTAGACCATGGCACTAACTGTCCTCTTAGACCGATGTCACTAACTGTCCTCTTAGACCATGTCTCTAACGTCCTCTTAGACCATGTCTCTAACTGTCCTCTTAAGACCATGTCTCTAACTGTCCTCTTAAGACCATGGTCCTAACTGTCCTCTTAGACGCATGTCTCTAAACTGTCCTCTTAGACCATGTCACTAACTGTCCTCTTAGACCATGTCTCTAACACTGTCCTCTTAGACCATGTCTCTAACTTGTCCTCTTAGACCATGGTCTCTAACTGTCCTCTTAGACCATGTCTCTAACTGTCCTCTTAGACCATGTCTCTAACTGTCCTCTTAGACCATGTCTCTAACTGTCCTCTTAGACATGTCTCTAACTGTCCTCTTAGACCATGTCTCTTAACTGTCCTCTTAGACCGTGTCTCTAAACTGTCCTCTTAGACCATGTCTCTAACTGTCCTCTTTAGACCATGTCACTAACTGTCCTCTTAGACCATGTCTCTAACTGTCCTCTTAGACCATGTCTCTAAACTGTCCTCTTAGACCATGTCACTAACTGTCCTCTTAGACCATGTCACTAACTGTCCTCTTAGACCGTGTCTCTAAACTGTCCTCTTAGACCATGTCTCTAACTGTCCTCTTAGACCATGTCTATAACTGTCCTCTGAAACAAGGTGGTCATGTCTAACTGTTTGTCCTTGGTTCTCTGAGTGACAGGGGAGGAAGAGAAGCCTAGTGTCTTTAATATGCAAAATATTCCTCTGCATATAGTTCACAGTTTAATAAGGCTAATCAATCAGTACC
>NC_036844.1:10873290-10888290 GCF_002910315.2 Salvelinus sp. IW2-2015 | reverse complement strand
ACACACACACCACACACACACACCACACACACACAACACACAACACACACACACACACACACACACACACACACACACACAACACACAAACTCAGAGATCAGCAGCATTCCACTATGAATCCCACTGCTGTACCACCCTCTGAAGCTAAGCAGGGTTGGTCCTGGATGGGAGACCAGATACTGTTGGATGTGATGTTGGAGGGCCAGTAGGAGGCACTCTTTCATCTGGTCAAATAAAAAATAGCCAATGCCCCAGGGCAGTGATTAGGGACATTGCCTTGTGTAGGTTGCCGTCTTTTCGGATGGGACATTAAACGGGTGTCCTGACTCTCTGTGGTCACTAAAGATCCCATGGCACTTATTGTAAGAGTAGGGGTGTTAACCCCGGTGTCCTGGCTAAATTCCCAATCTGGCCCTCAACCATCACGGCCACCTAATCATCCCCGGTTTACAATTGGCTCATTCATCCCCCTTCCTCTCCCCTGTAACTATTCCCCAGGTTGTTTCTGTAAATAAGTATGTGTTCTAAGTCAACTTACCTGGTAAAATAAGGGTTAAATCAAATGAAAAAGAAAGGAGAAATTGAGCGAAGGAACTGAAGGAAATAAATGAGGAAAGGGTTTCAGAACAGGGATGAGGAAAGCAGGTCTGAGATGAGCCTGCTCTCCAGAGAGATGCCATGAACACATGGCTCCACATTACATTACTGCAACATTACAGTCCGACAGTACATTATCCCCCAGAGCAGACAGCATCATCAGTCACTCATTACCTCTGTTGTTCCACCAGAACAACATGGAAATTCAGATTTGAGGGTACATGATTAAAAGAAGAGAGCTCGTTATGCGATTTGCCATGACGTTAAAGGGAAGCCAAACAGAGCTCTGATGAAGCCAAATCACATTGAAACAACAAAGGAAGACAATCAGCAGAGATGATTCAACCAGAGGAGAGACATTAGAACAACAACATCAAGCATCACAACGGTCTGTGAGAGACATGACTAACATACAAACAAACACTAGCTCTGTCCTCTGTCCCCAGCAAGAGGCGTGTGTATCTGTGTTTGTCTCTGTGTGTGTGTGTGTGTGTGTGCGTATGTGCGTTCGTGTGAACAACTCTATACTCAGGGATTCGTTTTTAATGAAGCCAGTTAAAGAGATTCTCCTGTACTTTTGTATACTTTTTAGCCAGTAGTTCTGAAAATAGCGTTCATGAGCATGGTCCCCGAAAATTGCGTACTACAGTATGTCACATATGTTCAGGTATAGTATGTACACCACTTCATTGCTCTCTCTGTTGCTCTGCTGTTTMTGTATCTTGCTAGCGGTCASTCAAATGGGGAGAGGCTGAACCTCATTGGCTGGAAGTCAAATTACTAGATGGCTGGCCCACGTGGTGGAAAATGTAGGGAAAATGTCACCACACAGCGCCCAGTAAACAGTCGCTTTCAAGGATTTTGTTGCTAATTGAAGTGAGACAAGTAATTCTGCTCATAGATTATGCATGTATGTACTACACATTGACACATCCAGCCCAAWTGGGAGGTTTAAAAAATACTTACTAGTTGCCAAAGTTCCGGAGTATTTCTTGAAAACTGTCTTATTTGGGACGTGGGATGTGGGATGTGAAGTGTTAGACTGGAGAAGTTTGAGCTGTTGTAGGGTGAGTTTGTCCTGGAGCTTCACCAATGATTGTATGTGTGTGTGCCTGTGACCGGTGTAGATTGCCTCTGCTTTGTGTTTTGATCGGCTTACATATGACCATAGGATCAGGGTTTATCTTTTACTCTCTGATAATGACAGGAAAAATGTCCATGAAAAAATGCCGTGCTTCCCTTTTTCYCCAACTCCTCTCTTCCACATGGGAAGTAGACAGTAGACAGGCCCCAATATAACAAGAATCTCGTTTCACACTACATTCTATCATAAGGTAAATGCTACGTACAGTATGAGCTATGGGCATTCTTAATAACAGACAGGAATTATGTACAGTGATGTGATGTGCACCTGCGAGGAACTAACAGTCAGCAAAATATCGTGAGGTTAAGGATCCGCTCCTTTTTWWKAATTTTAGCCTAAAATGACATACCCAAATCTAACTATCTGCCTCAGGCCCTGAAGCAAGGATATGCATATTCTTGGTACCATTAGAAAGGAAACACCTTGAGGTTTGTGGAAATGTGAACGGAATGTAGGAGAATATAACACAATAGATCTGGTAAAAGATAATACAAAGAAAAAACCAACCGTTCTTTTTTTTTTTTTTTGCACCTTCATCTTTGAAATGCAAGAGAAAGGCCATCATTTATTATTCCAGCCCAGGTGCAATATAGAATTTGGCCACTAGATGGCATCAGTGTATGTGCAACGTTTTAGACTGATCCAATGAACCATTGCATTTCTGATCAAAATGTTGTATTAAGACTGCCCAAATGTGCTTAATTTGTTTATTAATAACTTTCCATGTTCAAAATTGTGCAGTCTCCTCAAACAATAGCATGGTATTATTTCACAGTAAAAGCTACTGTAAATTGGACAGTGCAGTTAGATTAACAGGAATTCAAGCTTTCTGCCAATATCAGATATGTCTATGTCCTGGGAAATGTTGTTGTTACTTACAACCTCATGCTAATCGCATTTGTCCATGTTAGCTCAACTGTCCCGTGGATGGGACACTGATCCCCGAAAAAGTTTTAACAAACAAAAACACATGACATACCTGATAATGGCATGAAAATATATCACAATATCACCCTGTCAGTAAACATATAAAATCATTATGTGTTTTAACATATAGGTTTGATTGTGATTTTCATGGGACAATAATACTGTAACCTACCTCCTCCATATGTGTTCGGTAGGACAGGAACGAGGTAAGGGGGGGGGCAGGGGATTGTTTATGAGGGGGAATGCAGAAGGAGAAGGAAGTGTGGGACATTAACAAGGGCACTTACAACAACAAAAGAAACGTACACTAATATCAGGCATGGGAACTATTTCGATTTTGTGTAATTATATTACATGAAATCTAACACTTGTTGCACTCACCACGCAGAATTACGCAAACATCTGGAGAGTATGAAAAGCAAAAGATAATACTTGTAATGACTTTGTAGATACTAAGTGTAGCTATGTACAAATAACTGGGAATAAGTGACAAATAATAAACAGTAGCAACCTATGTGATGAGTAAAAAAAGTTCATACTAAAAGGTTCAATGTAGATAGTCCAGGTAGCTTTTTGGTTAACTATTTAAATAACTATTTTGCACTCCTATGGCTTGGGGGTAGAAGCTCTTCAGGGTCCTGTTGGTTKCAGACTTGTACCAGCCTGGTCTCATAGACTAGACATAAGACAGTAAACGTAAATCCGGGACAATTAAATTAGTATATGTTAAGGTTGCTTAAGGCAAAAACAAAAGGAGGGTGGTTGGTTGGAGTGGGTGGGTGGGTATGCATATTACGCGAATGTCTAGCAATCCAAAGGGTCAAATCCAAAGGTTCAAATCACAGACAACTTTACCATTTTAGCAGCTTTTCAGCTACCTACTACATTTTATCTACTTTGCAACTATTTAGCATGTTAGCTAATCCTTCCCCTAACCCTAAACATAACCCTGTTAGCTAACCCTCCCCCTAACCCTAACCTTAACCCTTTAACCTAACTCCTAACCTTAACCCTAACCCCAACCCCTAACCTAGCTAATGTTAGCCAGCTAGCTAACAATATCATTAGCCACGTAGCCACCTAGCTAACGTTAGCCACAACAAATTGGAATTTGTAACATATCATACGTTTTGCAAATTCTCAACAATGTTGTACGTTTGGCAAATTCGTAACATATTGTACGAATTGCAATTTGTAACATATTGTATGAATTGCAATTCTTAATTGTAYTTCATAACATACATATCATACCAAKTGGACSATGGACATCRACAAATGAATACATACAAAACATAACATATCATACTAAATMGATTTTTTCATATTTACATACAGAATAATACGAAATGCTCTGAGACTAGGTTGGGTGCATCGGTACAGATTACCGGTAGCAGAGATAATACTCTATGACTTGGGGTATATAGAGAACAGTCTATGAATTGGGGTTTATCAGGGCTCAGCTCGTACAGTTAAGTGTCACTGGAATAGTACACGATGGAGACTATGCCTATACATATGCAAAGACCAGAAAAAAAAACTTGGTCTGTAATTMGAGCAAATGGAATAAATGGAATTAAAGACTCAGTATGRACATTCACATGCATAAACATTCCAAATGAAACTGAGAATGTCTTGAAAACGTGAGAAAAAAGTAAATACCTGCAGAGATYAAATATCTCTGACACAGTAGATCAAAACATTCCATCAAAAAATAATCTGGTTGTGAACATCAAACATGTTTCGAATTACTCTGCTTCACGCCTAAATGCGCTGTACCTCTCGTGCATAGACTCGCACACACAGCAGAGTGCATGATGGAGGAACCCTGCGATCATGCTAGCGTTGATCGGCTTACATTGAACCAAAGGATCAGGGTTGGTAACTAGGTTTTAATCCATTTGAGAAAGATTTTCTTTCAATATTAAAAAATCTGCATAAAGAAAATATGAGCATTTTCCCACCAGTGGTGTGTTTTCACCAAACTGACTTGCGAAATGATGACTGTAAGTGGCCATTGGTGTGAGAGATCACTCAAGAGTTATTGGCAACCCCTAACATGGAGAACAGAAAGCGCTTGAGAGTCATTTTAACTGGCAAAGATGTGAGTGGGAAGTCCCATTCTCCACCAAAGAAGAGGCAAGCACTGGCTGTCACCAACCAGCGCCAGGACCATGGCCAATTCTTCCACTAGTGTGCTATCATCGGAAACTTCACTATTAACATCACCAACTAGCTTGGTTAGCTCGGACTCGCCAACCTCAATAGTTGTTTAGCATAGCAATGTCGAATGAATAGAAGGATTTGAATTAACGACTGGGTCAAAACATGAGAAAATAACTAACGACCAGCACACTTGGGTTGCAACGCCTTGGGTGTTGCTACACGACTAAGAACAGRAATTAAATCCCAACTAAGAACAGCCCTTAGTCCAGAGTTATCGCACAATAATCCCTGGGTTCTCATGCCTTATTGGTTAATCAACATATAGGATTGATTATGATTCACGGGACAATTTTACAGTAATCTACCTCTTCCACATGGGTAGACAGGAAAAAGGGAAGAGGTAAGGGGGGCAGGGGATGTTTATGAGGGGGAATGCAGAAGGAAAAGGAAGTGTTCAACATTAAAAAGGGCAACAACAACAACAAAAGGAATGTACTCAGGCATGGGAACTATTCAGATTGTGTGTAATTACATTACATGAAATTCAACACTTGTTCCACCTTGTGCACTTTGTGTTGTGTCAAAGACAGTGTGTGTGTGTGTGTGTGTGTGTGCCTTGCCAATCCTTTATTCTGACTCTCTATTCATTGACATTTCCTTTTTTCACTGAAAGATAATTACTTCTTAAGCTTTTATTGTAATTCTGGGAGCCGTGGTGGATTTGACAGCTGTAATGCAGTTCAACCTCTGACACCATCAAACTATGCAGGTGTCGGCAAGCGTGAATATGGTAGAATCTAGTCCTAAGTGAACATTTTTGTTGGTGTTCTAGACTAAAGCTATAATTGTTGTGTGGTGGAATGGCAGCAGACATACTGCAGACTAGTTGAAGTGTTTTTTAAAATGTTTTTATCTCTGTTCCTTTAATACAGAAAAAAGTTCCATTAAAGCATTTGAGATAAACGAGTACGCAAATTCTACCTCTATTATTAACAGCTGTTGRCAGGTAACAGATGTTTGCAGTCGACTTGGAATAAAAAGACTCTTCAAATAATATGCCGCATTTTTCATACTGTACCGACACTCTTATTTGGGCATGTAGACAAGTGTGCTATACCATCATACATACTGTATATTATACAAATTCTTAACACAACAGTTTTATCTGCAAACATATAGGGTCAGTTTCATGCCGTAAGTATTGAATTGAATATAAAAAAAAGTCTTAAACATGAAAAATGAATTAGAAAAATTTGAAAATATAATTTTTGAGGAAAAGTGAAATAATCGATYTTGAAAAAAAATCGAAAGCAAAATGTATAGACTTGTAAACAAAAAGAATCATATCAAAAGAAAAAGAAAAAAACTTGAAAGAAAATCATTTTAAAGCGAGAGCAAAATTCTTATTTGAAAGCAAGAACAAATTATTTGAAAACGAATGTAAAAATAGTTTTCAGTTTAACCTTTAACCAACGTTACTGGCCCCTACTCCCATCACAGTTGCACATCCCTTGTTTAGAGGGTGGTGTAGATAATGTGTCTCTATTGATCCACTCGTTTTGGAGTGACAGTTCATCCTAACCCAATCAATGAGCAAGATAAACAGAGGTAAAGTGATGTCACAAGCCCTAAACATTTGAACAAAACCAGCACTGGTGACAAACAGCATTTTAGAGCAATTTACCCATTGAAATGTGCTGCAGTGCGCTGGTTTTCATGACATTTCTCAAAATGTAGATTAAAAACAGCATATTATTGATCTAAAATATTAGATGTGTTAGCCCAGTCTCTAGCTTATCCAGGGTCAGTGAAACATAGAGCAACCATGTACTGTCTATCTATGGGAAGAACTGCAACCTTTTAGCAAGAAACATTGCTAAAATGGATGAAATACGATACAATGAACGCTACAATATGTTACCTGCAATTCTCATCTCCTGTAGCCTAATTGCCATCTCCTTATTTTCATACTGTAATTAGAAATGACAAGGGTTGGATTTGCAACAAACAATTTAATATTAATATGCCAGAATTGTAAAAGGCATGTACAAAATCTGTTATATAGTTTGCCTCATTGCCTCATGCATTGCCTACAGGTATAATTTCAAAATGAGAACATATTGCTCAACATGTAAACATTGTGTGAGTTTAGCTATTCTCTGCTTCAAATGACAAGGGGTGCACTGCACATGRCCATAAGGCCAGTRATGCCATGTAGGCCTTTGGCTGCATTGTTGATGCATGCCGTGTGATAAGCTGCTAAATGGATTCACATGGCTGATATACTGCGAGAGAGAATCAAATAAAACAGACAGACAAAGAGGAAATATGATTTTGAAAATACAACACAGAGACACAGACARATTACAGACAGACAGAACCCTTTCACCTCTTTATTGCGGGATTGTGATKTGTGATTAATCAACATTGACACTTTTGTATAATATTTCAACAATTAAAACAAGTTGAAACACTTCACTAGAAAATGATCAACACTTCATAATTTCAAAATGTTCAAATGAGCTAASTCGTGTTTAAAGGTTAGTCATCTTAGTCTAAACAACAACAGATACTTGAGTATTAACAAGTAGGCTTTTATACACTGAGTAAACAAAGCATTAAGCTTTTTCAATGACAGACTGACCAGATAAATCCAGGTGAAAGCTATGATCCCTTATTGATATCACACGTAGATGAAGGGGAGGAGAAAGGTTGAAGAAGGATTTTTAAGCCTTGAGGCAATTGTGACGTTGATTGTGTATGTGTGCCATTCACAGGGTGAATAGGCAAGACAAAATATTTAACTGCCTTTCAATGGGCTATGGCAGTAGATGCCAGGCACACCAGTTTGTGTCAAGAACTGCAACTTTTCTGGGGTTTTCACGCTCAACAGTTTCTCATGTTATCAAGAATGGTCCACCACCCAAAGGACATCTAGCCGGGAGGCCGGGGGCGGGGGAGTGCAACTCAATGTTAGGAAGGTGTTCCTAATGTTTGGTATACACGGTGTATAGAATTGCTTATTTAACAAATTCGACATTACAAAGTATCAATGGCAGTCGATGCTGAATTATTGACACAATTTACATTCTATGCACAAGAAAATCATCAACACAYTAAAAACTGCACATTTTACATACATCTATTTTGGAAAACCGTTAGAGCTAAGGGTAATACAGAAGTGGCAGTCCATACCTCACTGGAAGAGCAGCCTATTATTACTTTAGCATCATTTCAGGAGTAAAGGAGGGGACTGAGCATACCAGTAGTGACCAACCTTGCTCCAATGATCCCTGATCTACTGGGTGAGCAGACTTCTGTTCCAGACCAGCAATAGCACACTTGATTATCAACTCATTACGTTTGACAAGTTGAATAAGGGCTGAAACCGAACCCTGCACACCCAGCAGACTTCCACACAGGGTCAGCCTGCTCCAGTTGTAATAGGTTTATACATTGTGGGGGATGTTTAACTGTATTTTAGTATACAACACTTGCTAACATAGGTACACATATAGCCAAAGGCATTTAGCTTTTACCCTTAGTCTCTTGGAACATGAATTGGGACCTCTCTCTTCATCTGCAAACAGGCTTTCACAGTTTTCCATATCTGAAGACAGAAAACATCACAAAGYAACAGGCTTRATTATACTCAAATTAGACAGCACTGAATACTATTTTCTCTCTGTCCTCATAGTTTTCCCCTCTATAATATTTTCAGAATGTCCTCCCACAAAAAGATCTGCACTATCCGGTACTAGACTAAACTSTCCCTTTACTGACAGCTGGTGTTGCAATTTCACCCTCTTCCATGACTGACAACCAACAAGGCCCTCATCCCCGTCATTCGCAGGAGAAAGAGACAGAGATATCGGGGACGTAGGTCTGGGTGCCCTGTAAGGATCCGAAGGTGAGTAGGTGATCGCCTTTACCACCTGTCCTATAAGCCAAAGTACAATCATTGGATAATAAAATAGACAAACTATTAGCACATATATCCTACCAACGGGACATTAAAAACTGTAATATCTTATGTTTCACAGAGTGGTGAATGAACGACGACTTGAATAACATACAGCTGGTGGGTTTTACGCTTTTTCAGCAGGATATAACAGCTGCCTCTGGTAAGACAAGGGGTTGAGGTCTGTGTATATTTGTAAACAACAGCTGGTGCACGAAATCTAAGGAAGTCTCAAGGTTTTGCTCGCCTGAGGTAGAGTATCTCATGATAAGCTGTAGACCACACTATTCACCAAGAGAGTTTTCATCTATATTCTTCATAGRTGTCTATTTACCACCACAAACCGATGCTGGCACAAGGACTGCACTCAATGAGCTGTATATGGTCATAAGTAAACAGGAAAACGCTCATCCAGAGGTGGCGCTCCTGGTGGCACAGGGACTTTAAAGCAGAGAAACTTAAATCCCTTTTACCTAATTTCTACCAGCATGTTAAATTTGCAACCAGAGGGGAAAAAAACTCTTGACCACCTTTACTCCACACACAGAGACACACACACAGCTCTCCCTCACCCTCCATTTGGCAAATCTGACCATAATTCTATCCTTCTGATTCCTGCTTACGAGCAAGAACTAAAGCAGGAAGTACCAGTGACTCGGTCAATAAAGAAGTGGTCAGATGAAGCAGATGCTAAAATACTGTTTTGCTAGCACAGACTGGAATATGTTCCGGGATGGCATTGAAGAGTACACCACATCAGTCACTGGATTCATCAATAAGTGCATCGATGACATCATCCCCACAGTGACAGTACGTGCATACCCCAACCAGAAGCCATGGATTACAGGCAACATCCGCACTGAGCTAAAGGTTAGAGAGGGACTCTAACCTGGAAGCTTATAAGAAATCCCGCTATGCCCACCAACGAACCATCAAACAGGCAAAGCATCAATACAGGACTAGGACTGAATCGTACTACACCGGCTCCGTCAACTCGTTGGATGTGGCAGGGCTTGCAAACTATTACAGACAACAAAAGGAAGCACAGCTGCGAGCTGCCCAGTGACACGAGCCTACCAAACGAGCCAAACGTATTAAATTCTCGCTTTGAGGCAAGTAACACTGAAACATGCATGAGAGCATCAGCTGTTCCGGATGACTGTGTGATCACGCTCTCCGTAGCCAATGTGAGTAAGACATTTTAACAGGTCAACGTTCACAAGGCCGCAGGGCCAGATGGATTACCAGGATGTGTACTCCAAGCATGCGCTGACCAACTGGCAAGTGTCTTCACTGACATTATCAGCCTGTKCCTGACTGAGTCTGTAATAKCAACATGTTTCAGGCAGACCACTGTAGTCRTGTGCCCAAGAACACTAAGGTAACCTGCCYAAATGACTACCGACCCTTAGCACTCATATCTGTGGCCATGAAGTGCTTTGAAAGGCTGGTCATGGCTCACATCATCACCARTATCCCAGAAACCCTAGACCCACTCATATTTGCATACCGCCCCAACAGATCTACAGATGATGCAATCTCTATTGCACTCCACACTGCCCTTTCCCACCTGGACAAAATGAACACCTATATGAGAATGCTATTCACCATAGTGCCCTCAAAGCTCATCACTAAGCTAAGGACCTTTTGACTAAACACCTCCCTCTGCAACTGGATCCTGGTCTTCCTAACGGACTGCCCCCAGGTGGTAAGGGTATGTAACAACACATCCATCAAGCTGATCCTAAACACGGGGGCCCCTCAGGGGTGCATGCTCAGTCCCCTCCTTTACTCCCTGTTCATGACTACATGACCAGACACGACTTCAACACCATCATTAAGTTTGCCGATGACACAACAGTGGTAGGCCTGATCACCGACAACGATGAGGGAGTCGGTCACAGACTTGGCCGTGTGGTGCCAGGACACAAACCTCTCCCTCAAAGTGATCAGCACAAAGGAGTTAATTGTGAATTACAGGAAAAGGAGGACCGAGTACGCCCCCATTCTCATCGACGGGGTTGTATTGGGACAGGTTGAGAGCTTCAAGTTCCTTAGTGTCCACATCACCAACAAGCTATCATGGTCTAAACACACCAAGACWGTCTTGAAGAGGGCACAACAAAGCCTATTCCCTCTCAGGAGACTGAAAATATTTGGCAAGGGTCCTCAGATCCTCAAAAAGTTCTACAGCTGCACCATCGAGATCATCCTMACTGGTTGCATCACTGCCTGGTATGGTAACTGCTCAGCCTCCGACAGGAAGGAGCTACCGAGGGTAGTGCGTACGGCCCAGTACATCACTGGGTCAAGCTTCCTGCCATTCAGTAGGAGGCCCATAAAATTGTCAAAGACACCAGTCACCCTGGTCATAGACTGTTCTTTCTCCTACCGCACGGCAACTGGTACCGGAGGGCCAAAATACATATTACAATCCTGTTGTAGCTTCTTAACAGCTTCTACCCCAGCCATAAGACTCCTGCAGCTAATCAACACGGCTACCCAGACAATTTGCATTGCCACGCCCCCTTTTACGCTGCTGCTACTCTCTGTCTAGTATCTATGCATAGTCACTTTAACTCTACCTAATATACATGTTACCTCAATTACCTGACTATCGTTCCCCACACATTGACGTACCCCTTTTATATAGCTGCTATTGTTATTTGTGCTGCTGCTCTTTAATTATTTGTCTGAACACTTATTTTCTTAAAAAACTGCATTGTTGGTTAAGGCTTGTACGTATGCATGCACTGTTAGATCAACACCTGCTGTATCTGACGCTCGTGACAAAACATTTTATTGATTAGATTTTATCTACAAATTCATTGGAGATGTGTTTTTAAATTTACAATGATTACATCAAATATCTAGATAATAGAAGTTAGCTAGCTGATGACATTAATTCAGTTAGCTAAACAGTGTTAAAGTTAGCTAGCTAGCTAGCTAGCAGCTCAGTGAGTTAGCATACAAGGTGGCCTAATGAAGGTAGCTAGCTAGCTATCTACATGAAAGACCTTTCTGTAAATTCAACTGTAAAACAATGTAGAATGCCATAAAATACTGTAAGTATGCTTAACAGTATTCATGTTGTATATTGAACTGCATAATGGTAAAATGCTGAAAAATACTGGTATTAATTGGCTAGGTGGGACGCTAGCACTCCACCTGGCAAACATCCGGTGAAAATGCAGAGCGTGAAATTCAAAATACAAAATTCGTATATTAAAACATTCATGAAAATAACAAGTGCCTTACATTTTCTAAAGCTTAACTTCTTGTTAATCCAGCCGCTTGTCAGATTTCAAAAAGGCTTTACGGCAAAATAAACCATGTGATTATCTGAGGACAGCGCCCCGCGTACAAAAGCATTACAAACATTTTCAAACAAGCAGAGGCAGTCAACGGAAGTCAGAAATAACGATAAAATACATCACTTGCCTTTGAAGATCTTCCTCTGTTTTCAATCCCAAGGTTCCCAGCTACATCACAGCAAGCTTCTGCCTAAACATGGACCCAGCAGAGATCACCCAGATCAAAAATGTTATCACGCACCAGCAGCAAGAAGCAGCAAGAACAACTCTCCCAAATATCAGAGACCCTCCGGGCACTTACCGATTCCCACCAACCACAGTCCAACCTCAACCCAGGAGGAGCCAATGCCCAAGTCTAATCGTCCAGTACTACAGGTGTCGCTGTAGTTTCTCTAGGGAACCTGCACCGGGAACCCAAAATCTCATTCCCTGAGCGGTATGATGACCACCTGGATGCAAGGGGTTCCTCACTCACTGTGTTCTCAGTGTTTGAGCTACAGTCCTCCTCGTTCCACACCGATCGGGCCATGATCGCCTACATCATCTCCCGGGCAAGGTTCTGGCGTGGGCAACGGCAGTGTGGGAACAGCAGCCACCATCCTGCAGCTCTGTATTAGCCTTCACGGCCGAGGTGCGACGAGTCTTCGACCACCCAGTCGGTGGGCAAGAAGCGACCAGCCGACAGTTCAATATCAGCCAAGGGGCCAGACCAGTGGCTGACTTCACCATTGAGTTCCACACCCTCACCGCCGAGAGTGGGTGGAATACGGAGGCCCTGGTCACCGTCTATCTCCATTAAGGATGAACTGGCCTCTCAGGAACTGGTAGAGCACCTCGAGTCCCTGATAACGCTGGAAATCAGGATCGACATCCGCCTCCAAAAACGTGTGAGATAGCACCTTTTTGACATCACCCCAGTATCCCGTTTTCCTGAGCACCACAAGCCCTCCGAAACCAGCATTGAGGAGRCAATGCAGCTGGGACGCACACGTCTGAGCCCACAGGAGCATGACCGGTGCATGCACGAAGGCTACTGCGGAGGTCTCGGCCATCTCCGTCATGACATTCAGATTCTCAAACTCACTGGCAGTCTTCCAAGCATTGGTCAATGATACTCTTAGGGATACGTTGAATCGGTTTATCTTTGTTACCCGCGATGACYTCGATGACATTGTTACCCTCGATGATCTTCTCCAAAACCCTTCTGGAACACATCCTGAACATCCGCCAATTCATGAGACGCTGCCTGCAGGGTCAACTATATGTCAAGATTGAGAAGTGTGAGTTCCATGTATCCCAAGTCTCTTTCCTGGGCCACATTATCTCTACCGCCGGAATCCAAATGGACCCTGTTAAGGGTAGGGCGAACAATGACTGGCATCGTCCGCCTCACTCAAACAAGTCAAGCGTT
Organism: Salvelinus sp. IW2-2015; assembly: GCF_002910315.2. Lineage (NCBI taxonomy): Eukaryota > Metazoa > Chordata > Actinopteri > Salmoniformes > Salmonidae > Salvelinus > Salvelinus sp. IW2-2015. Next base: position 10,874,772 of record NC_036844.1, on the reverse strand, counting down.
CCTGCTCGTTTGTACAATTTTACAGGCAATTATAACGAAACTACGATAGTAGGCAACCGGGGCTCTTGGTATCAAGTGGTCCTTGAGAGGTGGAGACACTTGTTGGAGGGACACCTCATCTTTTTACGTGATCTGGATGGACCATAAGAACTTGGTCTCCATTCATGAAGCCAAGAGGTGTGAATGCTCGCCAGGCTAGTGGCTCTGTTTTTTTAATTCTTATGGCTGGGGCAGTATTGAGTAGCTTGGATGGACGGATTGCATTATTAGTGGATTGGATAGAAACACTCTGAAGTTTCCTAAAACTGTTTGAATGATGTCTGTGTAGATAACAGAACTACTTATGGCAGGCAAAACCTGAGAAAAAATCCAACCAGGAAGTGGAAATCTGAGGTTGGTCGATTTCAACTCAGCTCCTATTGAAGATACAGTGGATATTTGTAATGTTGCACTTCCTAAGGCTTCCACTAGATGTCAACAGTCTTTTAAACCTTGTCTGATGCTTCTACTGCGAGGTGGGCCGAAGGAGAGGGGAATGAGTAAAGTCTGCCATGAGCTACCATGCGCTTCGACATGAGAGGAGCTCTGTTCCATCGCACTTCTGAAGACAATGGAATTCTCCGGTTGGAACATTATTGAAGATTTATGTTAAAAACATCCTAAAGATTGATTCAATACACTCGTTTGACATGTTTTCTACTGACAGAACTTTTTGACATTCGTCTGCTTTTAGTGAACGCGCTTCGTGACTTTGGATTTGTTTACAAACGTGCTAAAAAAGTAGCTATTTGACATAAATGATGGACATTATCGAACAAAACAAGCATTTCTTGTGGGAGTCCTGGGAGTGCATTCCGACGAAATCAGCAAAGTAAGTGAAGATTTATAATGCTATTTATGACTTTTGTTGACTGCATAATATGCGGATATATTTGTGTCTTGATTGGGCTCTGAGCACCGACTCAGATTATTCATGGTTTGCTTTTTCCGTAAAGCTTTTTTGAAATCTGACACAGCGGTTGCAATAAGGAGAAGTGCATCTAAAATTCCATCATTACAGTTGTATCTTTTAGCAATGTTTATTATGAGTATTCCTGTAAATTGATGGCTCTCTGCAAAATCAAAGGATGTTTTGGAACATTCTGAACGTAAGCGCAATGTTAACTCAGATTTTGGATATAAATATTGAACTTTACCGAACAAAACATACATGTATTGTGTAACATGAAGTCCATCATCTGATGAAGATCATCAAAGGTTATGATTATAATTTTATCTCTATTTCTGCTTTTTGTGAATCCTTTCTTGCTGGAAAAATGGCTGTGTTTATTCTGTGAATAGGCATCTCACCTAACATAATCGTTTGGTTTGCTTTTTGTCGTAAAGCCTTTTTGAAATCGAACACTGTGGCTGATTTACAACAAGTGTATCTTTAAAATGTGTGTAACAACATGTATGTTTGAAGAATTTTTAAATTTTTGG